>NC_089529.1:29484538-29777038 GCF_963924715.1 Thunnus thynnus
ATCCCCTACAAAACGGAAGCCTTGTAGACGCGAGACAAGGTTGGGTCTGATTGGGCGATCGTATTAACGTTCACTCTGACCAATGAGCGAGCGCTGGCTGCTCTATATAGCCGGTTCTCGTCGTACGCGAACTTATTCTCTATTCTCTCGAAGATAAAGAGGAAAAATGTCTGGACGTGGTAAGGGTGCCGGTAAGGTCAGAGCAAAGGCAAAGACCCGCTCCTCCAGAGCTGGGCTTCAGTTCCCAGTTGGTCGTGTTCACAGGCTGCTGAGGAAGGGCAACTATGCGGAGCGTGTCGGTGCCGGAGCCCCCGTCTACCTGGCGGCTGTGCTGGAGTACCTGACCGCTGAGATCCTGGAGCTGGCTGGAAACGCTGCCCGCGACAACAAGAAGACCAGGATCATCCCCCGTCACCTGCAGCTGGCTGTCCGCAACGACGAGGAGCTCAACAAGCTGCTGGGCGGAGTGACCATCGCTCAGGGCGGCGTGCTGCCCAACATCCAGGCTGTGCTGCTGCCCAAGAAGACCGAGAAGCCCGCCAAGAAGTAAACACGGAACCGGCTCCTCTAAACAACACAACGGCTCTTTTAAGAGCCACACACTCCTGATAAAGAACAAACATCCTCATGTCTCTGGTACACTGTCATTAAGACACAAATCATGTTTATTATCTATACAAAATATTGAGTCAGTGTTGCACTCAGTTAAATATACTGATTATATTTGCACTGTAATTGATGCTTGTGTTCTGAACAATACCAGCAATCAACATTTAAAAGTTAATGTTTATGGTAAAACAGTGATTGGTCTATATATTAATAACATAATGATGGTTGTTTTGTGTTGCCAACAGAACAAGAAATAAACATTTAAAAGATAATCTAGTCATTCAGTGTAGAAATCATACTTATAATACAAGAATGGCTGGTATATACATTACACTACATGACATTTAGACACCATTTGAAACTAATTATACTAGTTATTAAATATAATTAAACAACACAACGGCTCTTTTAAGAGCCACAACCGGCATCTAAAGATCATGTTCTGTAAAAATATATTTGCTGACTCACATTGTTATCCAGTTATAGTCTGTAATATGACTAAATTTATATGTGCATAACATTGTCTATATGATGAAATAATGTGGTTTGAAACAATATTGGAACAGCAATATTATAGTTAGAGAACATTTCACACTGGCAGCTGAGGAAGTAGTAATGCTGACATGTCTACACATTGTATATCATAACTCAGTGGAGTTTCATAGACTATAGCTATAAACCCTAAACCAGCAGGAACCAAGAGCTTCGTCATCAGTGAATAAGATTTTGAAAAAGGTTTCTAAATAAAATAAATTTCTCCAAAAAGACAATGCAAACATTAAATATAAACTGATTGCAGTGTTAGTATAGTTAGTGCTATACAGCCAATTGTGATTCTGTCTGTAATGTGAATGTAAAACAATCTGGGACAGTATTTGAGACAGCTCATCAAGCTGTTACTTTAATGTTACACTTCTGAATGGATTTATGTCAGAAGGGCATTTTACACATCTATAGTTATCAAAATTGAGCCTGATCATAAGTCTATGACTACATAGACAGATTATCTCACTGCAATACAACGTGAAATGATTAGACACAAAACAACAACAATAATAATAATAAAAGTTAAAAAGTATATATCTTATATATATACGTATATATCTCTAGTAAAGTTAAAGTATATATCTATTAAGCTGTAAAGACAGCAGAGGAAGCACATTTGAGATCCAAGGAGCCGATGTTCAGAAAAAGCAGATAGATCCTGAAGCTCATAAGTTTGATAGTTTATGAC
This sequence comes from Thunnus thynnus, assembly GCF_963924715.1. Lineage (NCBI taxonomy): Eukaryota > Metazoa > Chordata > Actinopteri > Scombriformes > Scombridae > Thunnus > Thunnus thynnus. The sequence goes on from NC_089529.1 coordinate 29,486,382, forward strand.
GATCAGACTATGAAGTGATTTCAATTAAATGATTTATTTCATATCATTTGACTGACTGATATTCTGGCTGCAGTCTGAGGTTAAATTTATACAGTATATACAGTTAATGACAGTGTTGCTTTTACTGTATGAAATGTTATACAGTGATGTTGGTGTAGTTTAAATGTTTTACTCTATTATGAGTTCATTCTCATACACAGTCTACTTTATTATTTTTCCAGAGGTTAACAAAATGTGTTTAATCTGTATAAATGTGTAAAATGTTGCTGTCTACAGCTTCTTACACACAAACAGACCTTTTCCCATCATACATGTACAATAAAGACAAAACTGCTTCTGAATGGATTTACTCAAGATTATATAGTATTTACATTTGTTTAAGTCTCATCATAGCTCTACAACACCTTTAGAGGTGATTAGACACAAACAATAATAATGAAAGTATCAACAGTAGGACGTGTTGTTCTATTAGAGAGTTAGTGGCTCTTAAAAGAGCCGTTGTGTTTATGGAGCAGAGGACAGTTTAAGCTCTCTCTCCGCGGATGCGGCGGGCCAGCTGGATGTCTTTGGGCATGATGGTGACCCTCTTGGCGTGGATGGCGCACAGATTGGTGTCCTCGAACAGGCCGACCAGGTAAGCCTCGCTGGCCTCCTGCAGAGCCATGACAGCGGAGCTCTGGAAGCGCAGGTCGGTCTTGAAGTCCTGAGCGATCTCCCTCACCAGGCGCTGGAAGGGCAGCTTGCGGATCAGCAGCTCGGTGGATTTCTGGTAGCGACGGATCTCTCTCAGAGCCACGGTACCGGGCCTGTAACGGTGAGGCTTCTTGACGCCGCCGGTGGCCGGGGCGCTCTTACGGGCAGCCTTGGTGGCCAGCTGCTTCCTGGGGGCTTTGCCTCCGGTGGATTTACGGGCGGTCTGCTTGGTTCTTGCCATTTTTCGCTGTTATTCTTCTGTTTCAACAGAAACACGATGAATGCTGCCTGTCTGCGAGTTGCGTCTTTATAAAGGAGCTGCCGGAGTCGCGGCGCCGCTCATTGGTCCAGGCCGGGAGGAGCGCGCGCTGCAGCTCATCTACTATTGGACAAGAAATTCAAAGTAAACCCCGCCCCCATATCAGCTGACTAACGGCTCCGGAAGAAAGAAGAAAACAAAGGAAACACGTTAATATCATGGATGTATAAAGAGAACTGGATACAGGAAGAGCGCCAGGCTTTGAAGCAAATTTGACATAGCGGCCAAACCGAGTAATTACAACGTCACATGACGCACACTGGCCCAAAAAGACTTTTTACCATAGACTTACATTGTGAAAGAGACGTCTGTAAATCAGCGGATACATTTTTCTGAGCGTCACACCTACCGCGAAATGACTTGTCTCACTATCAGAATTAAATCCCGTTCGGTCCGATCACATTTCAAAAGTCTAGAAGAGCCGCATAATTGAATTGTTTTATCCTCATTCATGTTAGCCGGAGGGCTAAATCGGAAGTAGCCGACTCGACCTGCGAAAGTCACTAGTGCGCATGCTCTATGGCCCGCACAATGCGGAAGATCCGGGTACTTTCATACCAGGAAGTCAATTTTTTATTGCTTCATGCGCCACCGAGCATGAAGCAATAAAAAATGTAATATGGTGGGTACATAAATTATACAATTTGAACACTAATGAGAACACAGAGGTTATAAAAAATCTCAATAATAAGAACCTGTCAGAGAGCATTAGAGATGTCCGGTGGTTGATATCTGTGGGCAGACTTCCTGTTAGAGTTGTTGTGTCTTGAGGTTGTTGTGTGACCACTAAAAAATGTCCTATGATCTTTTGCAATGAGGATGAGACACAGCAGCATCTATTATTGGACTGTTACAGAACTCAGGAAGTCTGGGATAAACTAAAAACTGTTGGTGTAACCTTTAATTTATGCTATAAATCGGTTATGTATTGTATTATTGATGATAAACTGCCATCTAAACATACAAAACCGATACAGTTAATTATTTGTATTGTATGTTCTAATTTGTGGAAAACACGATGTGCCATGATAATACAACAGACTGTGATAGACAGTGAAACCGTATTTAAACAGATACTTACTGACCTCCGGAGGAGAACTATGGACAAATCTCAGCACCTCCCCAGGAACATACTGAGCTTATGATCAGACAGCACTTTATATAAGATTACTGGACCTTTTTGCACTTTATTGCACTTTGGCACTGGATGCACTTTATTGTTAATGTAAATTATTGTTCTTCTTGTTAATTATAATCATGTGAAATTCAATATATAATATAGCTTATGTTTATTACGTGTTCCCTTAATAGCGCTAACATTACATACCTATAAAAGTTTCTTAATTGAGGTAATGAGGTATAATTATCATACAGAATATCACATTTTCTCCACTTATTTAGAGGATGAGTGTAAAAGGAGATGGAAGAATATCAGGGACAGATTTATTAAGGAGAGAAAGACAATGAGAGAGAAGAAGAGTGGTGCAGGGGCAGAACAAAAGACAATGTGGCGGTATTTCTCAATCATAAGTTTTCTGGAGCCTCATGTCAGAGAGAGGCCCACTTCCTCTAACATGTCCCAGTCCCTACAAGAGAGACTCTCTACTCCCCAGTTTACCTCAGCACCCCTGGCTACTCAGTCATCATCATCTGGTACCCCATCTGACACTCTCCGAGTTCTCTGTATACTCCTCCACTTCTAGCCGCTGACACATCTTCAGAGACCCTGCCTGACCCTGAATCTCTGGCCCCTGATTTATCCTGGGAGCCCCCATCTACCCCAGCATCCCATGTCCCTGAAGTGTCCTGCACTCCACGTGCTACCCCAAGGATCGAGCAAGACAAAAAAACGGCAGGCACAGAATGATGAGTTCGAGAGGCAGGTGTTGAAAGTGCTAAACCAGTCTCCAGATGAGGAGATCAGAAAGCTGTCAAGTGAGTTTATGACATCTTTACATAGAGCGGAATTTTCCTGAGGAAAAAGTCATGACACATATATTTATTTATCACTTGTTCCTTGATTTCAGCTTAAATGATACTTTAATGCCTGTGCAGTTTGTTTTGTTGTCATTCTTAAAACACACACACACACACTTCAATTCCCCAATTCTGAAAATCAGCTCCTCTATACATAATAATACAAACATCCTCTAAGCAAAAAAGCTATTTCTTCATAGATGTTTTGATGCAATGTATGATGAATCCTTGTTTAATGTATAAACTGTACACTTTAAAAATCTTTTTCCAGACTGTGAATATCATATAAAATAACATCAATTAAGCTAATGAATGTAATGTGTATGTTTTTAAGGAGAGTGGATGAGTTCTTATCTATGTATTCAATCAGGAAAGACATGGCGAATGAAGTAAACATAAATGATTATTATATAGGTAGAGCATGGCAATATAACAGAGGGTGTAGAAGAAAATGTACATTGTTGCATTCTTCATATTCAGCAACGTGAAGTGATGTGGCAATTACTGCAGTCAGTAAATGTTATACATTTGGTAAAATCACCATTTAATTACTATTTATGGTTACTAGTTCAGTACACATCTAGCCATGTGATGATACACTCCAAGATGCAATATATAGTTTTTCTCAATTCAATACTTTTGGTATTTACTTACTGTCAACATTGGTTATGTGCTTAATTTTAATATTGTAATCACAACAGAATGACTATGCTAACAAAAATATGAATTTGACCACCTCAGTTATAGTGATCATGAATGCTGAGATTGTACATAGTAGGGGCTGGGTTTCCTCTACCTATGCATGCAAAAGAGAAGAACTTTTGTGAAAGCTCCATATACATATAGTATATTTAGCTGTTTGTTCATTTAATATTGAAACTTTATAGGAATCAGCTCTTTTAAGAATAAGTGGGTGGCTCTTAAAAGAGCCTTTGTTTTATTTAGAAGAAGAAGAGCAGCAGGTGTGGGTTGCAGAGACAACAAGTGGGCATGTCAGGCTACGTTGTACTGCCAGGGCACTTCACCAGCGGCAGAGGAGAAGTAGCTGTTGAAGGCGTTCCATACAGCTATGGCCTCTTGGGCGGAGTTGTTGGCACCCACTCTCCTCACATTTTGAAGTAAACCTGACAGAAATAGTGTAGAATTTAATTTAGCTAGATATGTGATCATATATCAATTATTATGAAAAATAGCTTCTTTTCACATGATTGTTGATTTAATTATTCTGCCTCCATACAACAATACTACACAAAAATATAGACCTGTTGTAAAGATACCTTCTCTGGTGCCATGGTGGTGCCAGAGATAAATTAAAATAGATAAATTAAATACTATATATATATATATATATATATATATATATATATATATATATATATATATATGAATTCACTCAGTTATAAGTCCATATATAGCAGGTTGTATTTAATTTATCACATGATTTCTGGGATTATTAATGTGTAAATCACATAATTATGACTAATAATAATAATTATGGTTAATATGCGTTGAAGTAAAGGTCATATATGTTTATATAGTATATTTTGTCAGTTATTTAGAGAGAACAACTGCAAAGTACAACATTTAAAGCCAACTTAGACAAGATAACAACAGTCAGCTCCCACACAAATTGCAGTTATTTATTACAGTGAAATACATGACTTTATTGTAAGGAATTACGTCTTGTGCAGAATATGAATTCATGAGGAACATGTGATTTTGGGTTATAAACATGTGTGTTAGTCAGTTTATTAATATCCGGGTCTGGGTTTAGATAAATTGATAAAGAATTGATCCTCCCCGTCGGGGAATCGAACCCCGGTCTCCCGCGCGGGGGCCGAGAATTGTTTAGCTAAACCGCCCTAAACCGTTTCCCATTCATTCTCTATGGTAGTGCTAAACCACTACGGATGTAATATATTTTTGTCCGCTAGTATGCGCCGTTTAGCCATTTTGTGAGATTTCGACGTCACTTCACCTTTCAGCGCCAGTTTGAACGGTGGATGGACGGCTGACATTAACTAGTGCTACGCTGTGTGGAAATTGCTAACCGGTAAGTTATCTTTAGTTGAATGAAAAATTAAACAGTGAACGAACAAGTAGTTGTATTTTGCCTTGGTTCTGTCCAAGGTTTCTCTGTTTACGTTACCGCTATAAAGTTAGTCCTAGTTCTTGAGTTTATTGTGTCGAACAGGTTAATGTCACCGTCACTTTCGGAAGAATTAAATATAACCTTATGCTAACGTAACCTTAAACAGACGGTTAAAGAAGGTTTATTCACACGTTAGCTGGATGTGTCGTTGTTTTAACGGTGTCTGGAAACTGACAACTTAACGTTAAGTCGAAAGCATTACTGTGTGACGTAACGTTAACGTCCATTTAAATATGGCGAAGCATACCAGTAGCTTGTTAACGTTAGATACGCTCTGATACTATTTTACGCACAATGCAAGAATTACACGTTAATAAACTATGAATGAACCTGCCTCATTTAAATCTTGTAAATTCGTCGTGTTTACATTTAACGTTATATAGTCGCTGTTTTAGTGTTTTAAAGTTAAAACCAGAATCAGAGTTTACAGGTTTACTTTACTGTTTTTTTGTAAAACCACAGTATTGTTTATTTGCATACCACACATGTCTCTGAGGGTTTCTCATACTATGCCATGTTGTGCACAGCTTAGTACATATCATGCATGCTTCATGGTGTCACACGTTTATGTTAACATTGTAGGGAATGTGGAATCTGTAAGGGGAAACCCAGACAAATAGAGGGAGAAAATGCAGACAGGCCGAAATAGAAACTTCCTAATCCCTGCTCCCCATTGAGCCCCTATATATCAACACCTCTTATAAAAACGCCTGTCTGTAATGTATAAAAAGACTAAATTGTTTTCTTCATTACAGATAAAAATGCGCAAACTACTTTTCTTCCCTGGGAAAATAAGTGTCACGTTTCGCAAAGGACCACTTGGATACCTGCGCCAGGATCCTACTGATGCAGCCAAACTGTTAAAAGACAACCCGTCTCTACAGGACAAGTCTGCACCTGTGAAAGAAGAGCTGGTGAAAACAAATGCTCTCACAGTGGTCCGTCAGAGAGGAGGGGATGCCTCAGACAAAACGGAGGTGTATGGAGAGTACATCCTGCAGTTTGGGAAGTACAAGGGGAAGTCTTTCCGCTGGCTCCTTGAGAATGACATCGGGTATACCATCTACCTACTCAAGAGTCATGAAAAGGAAGAAGCTGCGGGAGTCTTCATGGCAGAGGGACACAGCAAGGACAGCCTACTGTCATTTGTGAGCTATGCCCTCAGCTTTAAAGAAATCCAGTCTCTCCTCAGCTATGACTCCAAAAAGCCGGTTGCGACAGCAGCAGCAGCATCAGAGGATGACCAGCTGGTTGGTTTTGGCTCTCGCGCCAGCAACACCTGGCGAGAGATTTGGGACAGCAGGGATGATGGCTATGCAGCCTTTATACTGAAGAAAGGCTGTGCTCCAGGGACTAAGATGCACAAGTTGCAGCGATACCTGCAAAAGAAGCAGCATCCTGCCTCTGACCCTCCTCTGACGACACCAACCTCACATGCTCCTGCTGAAGCCATGGGTGGGTCTTGTTTTCCTTTTTTTTAGTCAAAAAGGTATACATGTTGTCATGGTAACCAAAGTTTTTTAAGTACACCAATGGGGAAAAAGTTAAATAATTTCAGTGGTGATTTTATTCATACTAGCTTATATACAGTGAAGACATATTTTAGAACATTATAATTCTTGTCTGTTTGCATCACAGTGATGGATGAAGATGAAGAGCTGGAGAGAGCGATGCTGAGTATCTCGCCTTCCAAACAACCTCAGAGCTGTGAGTAAACATTGGTTTTCCTTATTGTCATTCCAAAAAAAATGTACAGTTCAGCTTGCATGCTATTAAATGTACTTTATACTCAGTCTCTACTTTATTATTATTCTTTTATGTCTTACAGCTGTTGCTGCTGCACCCACATCATCAACTGCCAGACGACGACAGACTTCAGGACCAGAAAGAGGTTCTTAACCAAAAACGTCCTGCATCAACGGACAACTCTGGGACCATGAATTGTTATCCCAAACTGAAGCATGATTTAAACCGTTCCTTCTCATGTTGACCACGTTCTGGTCGTGTTCTCGTCATGTTTGTGTTTGGTGTTCTACTTATTGTCCTAGTGACTATGAATTGATACCCATCATGATGAGGGTAAGTATCAGTCTTTATTTTCTTATATGGATGAAATTGGGGGGGGGGTGACAACTTCAAACTGCTTTGGTTACTAACACTTGCATGTGTTTACAGTGTGCCATGTTGCTTCCCCTGCCTAGGCTAAATTGTAATGACTGTATGTGACAACTGACTACTAATCCCTTAAAAAATAAATGCATGTGTATGAATGAAATACAATTTTCATATATTAGACACAGTACAACGCACAGTTCTAAAAATTTGTATAGGTATTGTTTCACTAGAAGACTGAGATGAGCAGGTGAAGTAACAAATGGATTCTGTTTTGCCTTTACTAACACCAGTTTTTGTATATTCCCAAAATATAAATAACTGACACGACTTTTTCTGTTGTAGTACCATCTGCTACACTGTCCACACCAACTGAACTGAAGAGTTCAGAAGTAGATGGTAAATGCATCATATTTCTGTTAATCCACTTAAACCTTTCTGTTGTATTCACTCTGGTTATTTTTGTTAAACATTTAACTGATAACTTTTTTTATCCGCTTCCCTCCTTGCAGCCCCAGCGCTGCCGTCTGTTAAAAGACCTGTGCCCCTTCCCCAGCAACTGATGTTTCTCATGCCAGAAACAGCAGGTTCCCTACCCACAGAGACAACTGTCACGGTACCGGGTATGTATCATTTTAACTGTATTTGCATCACGAAAATATCTATTTAGTGTGCATCATACCTGTTGTTGTAAATCCTTTAAAGTCTGTTCAATTGTTGTAAATCAGATACAGGATTATGTTAGCCTCCTTTTAAAGACAATTGCTAACTGAAGACTGGTGTGCAGTTTTAAGACAAAAAATAGCCAGTACTTCAGTGTACAGCTTTCTGAATTTCATGGACTGCAGACTAGATACAGAGTGCCTTATTACATTCTTTCTTTCTATGTATTGTCAGAGACACTTTTATGTTCTCCTGAGAGGTCTGCAGTGCCCCCTCAACCTCCGCTGCCATTGCCAGCTGCGCAGAGAGCTCAAAGTAAGTGTTTTAGTGTTTTTTAGTCGGTTGTGTGTTTGCAAAAACGATAGAATCAGGTCACATACACATTCTCAATAATTTACCATGTGTTTCTTTTCTTGCCTGACTAGGTCAGCCATCAACTGTTCCCACCTGTCCTCCTCTACAACTTCCTGGCTATGATCATGATGTCAGTCAGTGGAACTGTTCACAGCAGCAGAGGATCTGGATGAAGACGGAGCTGGAATCCATGGGTCTCTGGCCAGGCTCCATCCCTGTGAGCAACCCCATGAAGATGGTATCATTGTGGCGTTTCCCTCCCCAGCCAGAATTAATTGACAGCATCTCTGATCTTCCATCCCCAAAGTACTTTCAGCTCCATCCCTTTTTCATATGGAAACCAGAGAATGACAGCTTAATGGGAAGGCTGAGAAACAATGACACTCTGCCATGTATTGACGGTTGTGTTCGGCCCCAAGTTGTCTCTGCAGGCATCGGTAGACCTCGTGTGATTGTAGGCGTCACAGGACAGTACTACCTGTTGTCATCTAGGCTGTGCTGCAAAGTTTGCCGGAAGAGGTGGTATGCTGACAACCCACTTTGGCTGGAAAATCTTCCAAAGAGGTACACAAACTTGTTGCCAGCAATACTGACCTACAAGAAGGCCATCTGTAAATCAGTCATGGATGAGCTCAGGCGCACGGGCAACTCTCCCACCGACATGGCAAACCAGATAATGGAGATGATGCACCTTAAATATGAACGTGCTAACCTGGCCTACCTCCTTAGCTGCCAAAACATCATGGATGGTGAGGCAGGAAAGTATGACCAGAGAACCATCACGCAGTTCCTAAGACAAGAAACCAAGCCAGCTCCTTTTGGAGAGTATGGTGATTCAGATGGCTGGAATGGGATCTCTGTGTCTGCACACTACCTGACTGACTGCCTACTGCATGAGTACCAGCACCAGGAGGTTGCCATCAAAACACTTCTGCAGGGCAACTTTGGACAGGCTTTTCGCTCAGACCACACCCGTAAAGTTGCGAGGAAGGTAACCTTTTCATCTGGGACCATGTCGTCATATGCAATCATGAACGAAAACTGGATGATTCTTTCATGGGTGATGGTGCAGTCTGAGACAGAGAAGTCACTGAAGCCGATGTATGAGGGACTAGCGAACCGCTACAGCTCTGCAGGCATAGAGAAGGCCCAGTACCAGTGGGTTGACAGGTGAGAATGAATCATTATTAAGCTAGTAATTACAACATACATTGCTTTTCATATTTTATATTTTCAGTTTGATGGAAGAAAATCCCTTTTGTATTCATTAATGCATACTTTTTATAAATAAATATAATTTCATTACATAACTGAATATACAGGAGTACACATAGTGATTGATATGACTGCTTTAACATTCATGGGTGTACTCTGCTTTTTATTTTTTGTTTCAGGGATTGCTGTGCAGCATTTAAGGTGGCAGAATCTTGCGCAGGAGAGCATCTGAACTGGGACGCTTGGAGAACAACTGATGCCATTGTTGCTGAGGCCACCTCTGGTAACCTGCTGAACACGTGTGCATCAAGATGCCATTACAATACGAACATAACCATTAAGCTGGACTTGTTCCATTGTATGAGGCGGTTCCTCCGTGAGTGTGTTTCAGAGCATCATCCCCTGTACAGCTCTTTTGCCCAGTTCCTGTCTGCAGCCTTTTCTGTGGTGGATCAGGAAGACCTGCAGAGGCTCAAAGACGCCTATACCTTTTGTGGAATTCAACCCGCCAACCCGACAAAGAAACACATTCGCGGGCACTGCAGGACTAAGATTCCACAACCCGAGGAGCTTGTTCAGAGAGTTGAGGGAGTATTCCAACACTTCTACCTGGCCAAAGATCCGAATGATGTCCCTCTATTTAAGCCGTCCATGCTGAAGGCATGGCGGATTCAGCGTGTGCACATCCTGCGAGGTTGCCTTAGTGATCCCCAGGTGGAAGGTGGGATCTTGTACAGACATGGAGGAACAGTGCAGCTCAACCATGTGCAGGGTGAAGGAGCTAAAGTTCCTGTTTGGATCCCCATTAGAGGCACATCTCAGCAAGAGGGTTACCACTTCCATCAGGCTCAATGGGTCACTGGAACACGCATTTCCTCAGAGCTGTTTCAAGCTCAAGGGATGACGGGTGTGGCACGGTGGAATTACCAGCGGCTGGTGGACTTGAAGCAGCCAGATGTTCGTCTTCCAGCTGTCTTTGATCCAGCTTTGATTGCAGATCTCAATGCAGTCTCTGAACGGGTGTTTGGGGAAGAGAAGTATCCTGCTTTTCGTCTCTCTAGCAGAGACACTGGAGAAAAGTTTGGCCTAGAGTATGTTGAGCCTGATTGCCGCCCAGTTCCTCTAGACTGGGATAAGCACAGGAGCAAGACAGACTCTACAGATGCCCTAAGTCCACCTCCTCAAATCAGCCCGCCCCCTGTGCCATCTGAGCTTCCTCAGTCATCATCCACGGCTCCAACCAAGCTGTTTCAGTTCCCTGTGTGCCCTCCTGCTGATGTTGCTGTGAAACCAGATGTGGATCCAAGTTCAGCTCCTGATCCTCAGACAGAACCAGGTAAACATTTGACTGACAAAGTGGTGGACAAAGCCTAAGCATCACTGCCATCATTGCCTGGATTTCAATCATAGTTATTTTTATAAATAGCCTAATCTCAGTGTGTAAATTTCTTTTCGTAGAGATGTGACAATGTGGGGACCTTATAAATTGTATTACTTGATAGACTTTTACATAAACATACCAGACAGTGACAATAAATTCAGCTAAAATTATCTGACCAACATTAGCTTCACTGCTTCAAAGTGGGTTTTCCCACATACAAGTGTGTAAATTGAGTTTTCTTACTTATGCAGGCCAGAATGACTTATTATACTCTGTCTTTTGTTGTTATAGAAACTACATACCCACCACCTCTGCCCCAGCTGTCCTCACCAACTGCTGCTCGCACTGGACCTGTGAAGACTGGTGGGAGAGTCTTTGTGTTAGACCACAAGCGCTGGCCAGCCCCCATGAAGAAGGCCATCGACGACCTGCTCAACAAACACCGTGGGCAGAAGGACATGCTCAAGCATGTGGACCAGGACTATGCTGCTCTCGTTCACAGCTCATGTAATGACCCAAATAGCATGCTCCACCCAACAACAAAATTACACATTTCACAATATTTAAAGCACCTGGCCAAGTTGATGAACACCAGCTCCTCTTTAAACACAAGCCCAGAAAAACTCCAAGACAGGCAGCAACTCTGGCACTCTCTGACAGTAGGGAGTGAAACAACAAGTGTGCCAGTTGTTACCATGCCTGTCGCAACAGTAAACCCACCTCCACCTGCTCAGACCCTGGCCACACCTCTAACCCAAGACTCCATCGAGAAGATTGTTAAAAACATCATGGAGAGGCAGCAGCAGCAACAGCCACAACAACAACCAGGAAAAAAGAAGCCACAGACAAAAACGTGTCTTTCCTGTGGCCAGCCAAAGTCCAGATATGAGAACGATGGTTCCTCCATCCACTTCTTCTTTCAACAAGGTCCTGTCAGATACTTTTACTGCTCCAACAAGGTTTTTAAAACTTATGGTGCTGAAGGTTTGACAAACCCTAAAATGCCCTTCAAAGACTTTGCAGGGACAGAATTCTTTCAGCGGGAACTGGATGCCACAAAGAAGAATGTGGAGGAGAGAGGACAACAGAAAAGAAAAAGGGCAGAATCGCAGCACACAGGTCGAAAGTGTCGATTCTGTAAAATGGAACTGAAGCAGGGCCCAAACAGTCCTCATATTCATACAGGCTTCCCTGGAGTGGTGGGGAAATACATTTACTGTCCAGCAAAAGTCTTTTCAATATACAAAGATCAGGGCATGGGCAAGGAGATGACCTGGAAAGAGTTCCAGGAGTCTCAATTTTATGAGATGGAAAGACAGAGATGGGAAGTTGAAAAGGGAAAATGAGACAGGGAGAGGGAGAGTGTTTTTTCATGTGTGTAAATATCTTTTGCTCATTTTATCCTTATTTAAAAGTACTCATTTTTCTATTTAGTGTTTTATAAGACTGCTATTTTTATGTGTCAAATTGAGGAAGTGTTCTATTTTCAAAATATTTTCTTGCAATTTCAAATCTTTCTGTATATAGAATTAATCTGGTTACCTTTGCTGGACCCTCTGGTGGCTCACTCATTTCAATTATTTGTGTGCCTCAGAAGTTAACTGCAACTGTTTAATATTGTAATATATTAGTGCTGCAACAGTTATTTGATTAATCGATTAGTTGTAGATTATTAAATTCATCTATTAATAGTTTATATTAAACTAGTTTGATGATTGATTAATCATTTGGAGTCTTTCTTTTTTAAGAAAAAAAAGACCAAATTTTCTTAGTCCAGCTTCTCCAATGTTAATATTTTCTGGAGAACACCCTCAGTCCAACAGTCCTCAGCAGCTGGAACAGGAACACAGTCAGGAGGACTGTCTTGGAGAGAGAGGAGAACGAGGGTGAGAAAATAGAGCCAAAATCAGGGCAGCAGTGTGTCTAAATACATTAACACAAGGCAATAAGTTCAACAAACCATTCAAGTAGAGTTGCAATGATTAGCAGATTCATCAATTAGTTGCCAACTATTAAATTAACAGCCAACTATTTTGATAATTGATTCATCGTTTTGTCATTTAAAAAAAAATCTAAATTCTCTGATTTCAGCTACTCAAATGTGAATATTTTCTGGTTTTCCTTACTCCTATAGGAAAGTAAACTGAATATCTGTGTGGACAGTTAGTTTGGGACAAAACAAGACATTTGAAGACATCATCTTGGGCTTTGGGAAACATTGATCAACATCAAGAATATAATCAACACAGAAATCGATAATGAAAATAATTTTTAGTTGCAGCTCTATAATATATTTTATTTTTTATTTGAATTGTGTGTGTGTGTGTGTGTGTCTGTTTATGACTCAACACCACTGGTTCTATGTGTTTGATCAATATTATGACTGTTATAATTGTCAAGAGTGTCTAATAAACAATATTTAATTCATTAATGTCTACATGTCTCATTGATAAATGAATAATAATTTAAATGTGTTACACTGAGTAAGAAAACTCTAATATTATTTAATAGCCACATGTAACTCAGGTATTTGATATAACTGGGCCATGAGGCCACACTAGGCCAAGTTTTGGTTTGCTTTACTATTTTTGTCTTTATGTGCTAGCTTTGACTTCAGGGCTCATTGCCACTTAGCTTTCTGCCACTACAATCTAATGATAAACTGAAGAAAAAGTGCACAACAAAGTAGCATTCATGTTTATTGATTCTAAATAGCTATTTATCTTTTATAATGTATGACAGGCATTGCCCTGACCGGGATTCGAACCCGCGTCCAGTCTGAAAACTGCTGCATGAGAAAACAGTTCAGCACCTTGGACGGCTGCCTGAGCGAGCACTTCAGCACCTTGGACAGCGTGAAAAATGCTGCAATTTCATTGGCTGTCACTGTGTTCCACCTATACGCGACTGGCCCCCGCGTGACAGGCGGAGATACTGTCCACTATACTAACGAGGAACGGTGCTTTAAAGGGCAATTCCGGAGAATTTAAAGTTTCCCCGGAATGTGAATGTTGGCGCTATTAATTAATCTGGTTGTTGTTTTACTGATTTATGATTAGTATTGTCTGACGATTGTAGATATTTTCTTTATCTAGATAAGGTTCTGAGAGTATTTTTTGTTGATAATTGATTGTTTTGTTTGATCATTTGCTTGTTTAGCATATAGTATTATTGTTTATTTTAGTTTTTATTTTGTTTTGTAAATTGGCTAACACTGTGGTCTAATGAGGTTATACAGATAGGTAGAGCATGGCAGGCAGCAGGAAATCATTATACTATTAAGGTTGTAGTAAATAATATTCAGAGAGGGAGAAATTAAGAAATATGATACATGAGACAAGGCAGGAATTAAGTTTAAAATCAATACTGAACACAGGAAATTAGAAGGGAGTTGAAAGGTTATATAATACAGGGAAATAGGGTGTGATTTATTTATTTGTCATTTGTGTTTTGTTTAGTTTTTTTTAAATTGTTTTTTGTTTGCACTTTTAAAGTTGGTTTGCGATCCGCCAATAATCAAGAAGAAGAAGATGAATAAACCTTATGAAACACAAAACTTTGCATGGACACTGGACTTCTTTAGTCTGCGTACATCTTGTTCCCATGGTGCACCAGTGGCACTTTGATTGTAAGTCTGATTGTGATTCTTGACAAATGGCCGCTACAGTGGTTGTTGTGAAATTGTGGGTCAAACTAAGTTTGCACTCTCCACCTCGTAGTAGTAGTTCACACTGTAACTACTGTGGCAAAATGGGGGGGAAAAAAAGTTTGCAATGTTGTTCTTCATTGGGAAAAATATTAAATAATTTTGTGCTTAAATTATTTTCTCTGAACATGTAATTGACTTTTTCAGTTTAAGTGTTATTTGAAGAAGAACAAGGGCCTCCTGTATTTTCTCTCTTTGGACTCTAATAAATATAAATGTAGTTATTATTTACCAAAATACTAAATATTAACCCGAATGATCATAAAATGTGAAAGCATCAGTGTTGTTAAAAGGCGGCTTTCACCTAATTATAAATCAGAACTTTGTCTCCCTTTATTGAAAATGGGAACATTGATGAAATAATAACTTTATTTACAAAGACTAAAACTCCATAATGGAGTTTTCTGATTTTTTCAGGTGTCTTGTTTAAAGACCTTACTGTTACAAAAAAATGATCATCAATTATTAAATAATCATCTGTGGTTTTGTCACCTCATCTTGAGGTTATGAGGCTATTTTCTCCCACGTTTAATTAAAAAAATAGTTGAATTTAATAACACAGAGTCTAAAAAAAGAAAAATCTACATCTGCCTTTAAAGAAATCAATTATATGTAACTTAAATAATAAGATATGAAATGCACTTCAGGTTCCCAGAGAAAGAAAATACAAATACAGTAGAAACAATGTTTTACATCACATTTAAATATCAAATAAAAATGTTATTAATCAGATTTACTTCAGGGAGGAGCTGATCACATTGTGTTGCAGACACACTG
This sequence comes from Thunnus thynnus, assembly GCF_963924715.1. Classification (NCBI taxonomy): domain Eukaryota; kingdom Metazoa; phylum Chordata; class Actinopteri; order Scombriformes; family Scombridae; genus Thunnus; species Thunnus thynnus. The sequence goes on from NC_089529.1 coordinate 29,501,731, forward strand.
AAGCTAATTACACTGCTCAGTAAGTTATGTTCCTGTACATCAGAACGATTATTGTAATCTTTAAAAAGATGATTATTTACTGTTAAATTGTGTTTTCAGTCTTGTTCATCTTCAATCTAGCATTTAGTTGAGACTGTTTCAAAGGCTCATCTAGTGACGGTCATTGCAAGTTTAGACTATAAATGCTGGTATTTGGTGTTAGTTCATGCTATAAAAAAAACAAGATATATAACATAATTGATTAATCATATCAACAAAACAAGACCAGACTTGATAAATATTCTCAGAATTTCACTGTTGAATAAATGTGTGCATGTGAATTTAAAATTTTTTTATTAATCTTTCATTGGCTGTGAGATGTCCTCTCCAGGCAAACTGTGTTTATTCCAATGTAAATATATTTTGCTATAACAAGAAAGGTTTATTGTAAAATGACATGTTGGCAGCAACAGGCTGCCGTAGTGTTTCTAGACAAACTGAAGCTGATATCACAACTTCTTGAAGACAAACACGTTATTTTATTTCAATCTTCAATCCCGTTCATGTTCAATCTAACATTTAGTGGAGACAGGAAGTCTTTTCCAGCGGATCCATTAGTGACAGTCTGTGTAACCGAGCTGAGTCACCGACAGTAACCGTGTGTTTACCTCCACCGAAAACATGTCTGATTAAAAACTAATAAATCACGTCACTGCGCTGGTTTCAGCTTTATTGTGTCCTCAGACATCTTTGCTTGCTGGAATACCACTATTACATTTCATAAAAATCACTCTAAGACGTTTTTGAAGACGATTTGTGAAGAAAACTCGCTGCGCGCCGCACAAAGTGACGGTGTATCAGCGAGGTTTGAAGCCTCCCAGAAAGAAATAAATGAGTCCTGGACGCCAAAAATGAGCTCAGTCTGAAGGGAGGAACGTTTCCTCACTGCTGCGATAACAAAAGTGTTTGAAAACGTTGGTTTTCTGTGTGTTTTACCCCCAAAATGTGGAGGAGAAAACACAAGTTTCATCTGATTTGAGGCGGCAGGCAGAGCGGCTCTGAGTGTTGCTTCTCCACGGTTCTCATGTGCTTTATAAGTCCCGCCTCGTGCCCTCTGCTCGAACAGACAGTTCGCGAGACAAACAGCAGACTACACGCACAAAGATGGCAGAAGAAGCTCCAGCAGCGGCCCCGGCGAAAGCCGCCCCTAAAGCCCCGAAGAAGAAGAGCGCTCCCCGGCCCAAGAAGGACGGACCCAGCCTCAACAAGCTGATCATCGGCGCTGTGGCGGAGTCCAAGGAGCGTAAAGGACTGTCGGTGGCGGCGCTTAAGAAGATTCTGGCGACCAAAGGTGTCGATGTCGTCAAAGCCAACAAACGCATCAACACTGCGGTCACGAAGCTGGTGACTAAAGGTACTCTGACCCAGACCAAAGGGACAGGGGCCTCCGGCTCCTTCAAGCTCGCCAAGGAGGCCAAATCCGCCAAGCCCGTCAAGAAAGTGGTGAAGAAGAAAGCCGCCGTCAAAGCCAAGAAGCCCGCAGCCAAGAAACCCGCAGCGGCTAAGAAGCCCAAGACAGCGGCAGCTAAGAAGACAGCAGCCGCTAAGAAATCCCCCAAGAAGGTCAAGAAGCCCGCAGCGGCCAAGAAAGCAGCCAAGAGCCCCAAGAAGGCCGCTAAGAGCCCCAAGAAAGTGGTGAAAAAGGCTCCTGCAGCTAAGAAAGCTCCCGCAAAGAAGGTCGTCAAACCCAAAGCCAAGAAGGCAGCACCCAAGAAGAAGTGAGCTGTCATCAGTCTGAACATGTGAACCTGATCAAAGGCTCTTTTAAGAGCCACACAACTTCTCTAAAGAGCAGCATCCTGTTAATGTGTAAATAATGTTATGTTTTCTCATTAGTAAGATTAGTTTAAAAAAAGTTTTATGTGTAAAAATGGTGACTGTAGTTTGTAATATGGTGCCAACACATGCATATTTTGTGTTATTATTATTGACACATTATACAAAGCAACAGAAATCACAATTCAGCTTAAACCAGTACCCTCAAACACTGGGGAAGAAGAATACAAGTAAGGTAAATAAGAAAAGTTCATCCCAACCACGTGTCAAGGACACAAAAGCAAATAACAGCACATATCATCCACAAGTGACTTTCAATCACAGCCCAACAAAAATAGCACCAAAAGGCTCTTTTAAGAGACGCCACATCTGCTAAACTGCATCTCCTGCTCATCTCTCCTTAACTCACTGCATCATTAATTTCTCACATATTATACTGTTTATACAATAACTACAGCTTTAAAACTGTCAAGTGATCTTTATCAAAACTGAGAGAATTAATCAGTAACAATATAATGTTCTACAAACCTTTTTACTTTTGATACTTTGAGTACATTTAGCTACTACTCATAATTTTTCATAATATTTAGTGTCAGTGATACATTGTCAGAAATTAATTCTATAAATGTTTTTTTTTCCTTTGGTGAAGATCTACAGAAAGATAGAAAAGACAAAATACAACCAAGAACTAGTAACAGACAATAACTATGATAAAACAAATATAAACTTTGGTTTGGACCATAATCTTTAACAGTGGTTGAATATCTACTGTACAGATGTCATTCCCATAAATATAATATCAAGTAGAAATTAAAGCTGCAAGCAGCGATGGTCGGGCCCTCGTACCCTTGCGTATGTCGCCACGTGGCGCAGTCGAAGGGCTTCTGTCACTCGCATGTAGATGTGTTCAGACCCAGGCTGTTTTCAGACAGTGCAAGGAGATAAACATCACTTCCTTTGTCCACTATTTTGCCTGCTGCTTGGGCTGCTTCCTTGAAATTTCATAGGGGGCGCTATGGAGCCAGTTTGCATTACTTATTGAAAATTGTCATGTAGACGTGTTCAGGCCAGGACTCTTATCAAACATGGAAAGTTTGGGGCAGATTGGAGCATTTACACAAAGTTATAGCAGTTTTCTCTGGAATGGCGAAACATCAAAACTCAATGCCACGCCACGCCACAGCCACACGCTTCAACGATAATTGTTTACATGATAAACAAAAGGAAATATTATATATTTTGACATATATCAACATATCAACAGTGCTATTTTATTAAAATTCACGTAATGTATGTTCCCTGTTTATTCTTAAAGGGCCTGAGGCCCAGATATTATTTTGTGTAGTGGCCCCAAGAAAACTTTTAATACTACACATTTTTTTCTTCTAATTAAAAGGTTTATATCGATGTCAATGCTAGAAGTTTTTAAGAATCTCTGTAAAAAGGCTTTTTTACTCTGAGACTTTAGAAGGAAGTTTTAACCTGAATGTCAGTGAAAGCCCGTCAGCAGAAAACACAAAACCTGCAAAGAAGGTCGCCAAACCCAAAACCAAGAAGTGAGCTGTCATCAGTCTGAACATGTGAACCTGATCAAAGGCTCTTTTAAGAGCCACATAACTTATCTAAAGAGCAGCATCCTGATTATAATATGTTTAAACTATGTTGTGTTTCATAAGCTACACTAATTGATAAAATTGTGATTTATTTCATATATATATGATAAATATAAAATATAATTATTGACATGTCAGTTTGGCAGGAGAGGGAGCTCCTTTGTTCCTCTCTTACAGAAGGTTTTGTGTAAAAATGGTGACGACAGTTAATAATATGGTGTCAACTCATAATCATATTCTGTTTATTCATTTAGTGATAAACCAGTTTACTCTTTATCTCCTATTTTCTTATATAACATGATCTGAACTGAGCATCAAATACAGAAAATCACTCAGGATGACAATAAACTGTAAATATATATTATGATAAAACCATTATGATAGATTTATTATTACTACTGCTGTTCCCTTTTTATTACATCTAAGTTAATATGTGTCAGATATAAAACATATTTCCTCTTATTGTGTTTATTATAAGTGGTAAAAGGTGAAACGTTACACAATGATATGAATGAGAATAGAAAGGAGGAGCAGCTGTTACGTCACAAGTCATTGAGTCAAACAAACCTTTTACCAGTTTTTATCAGAATCACAGTTTCAGAGCTGAATGTGGATCTTAAAGAGGCTTTTTGGGGGGCTGGAAAATCTCCAGATTAATAATTATTAGTATTAGTAATTAATAACTAGTATAAGTAGTTTGAAATGGTGTCTAAATGTCATGTAGAGTAATGTATATACCAGCCATTCTTGTATTATAAGTATGATTTCTACACTGAATGACTAGATTATCTTTTAAATGTTTATTTCTTGTTCTGTTGGCAACACAAACAACAACCATCATTATGTTATTAATGCAGTTATAATATAAACATCTTGTGACACTGACCATCAACCTGAGCATTAGTAATTATAATGAATAACTAGTATAATAATTAGTTTCAAATGTAGGTTAATATATAGACCAACCACTGTTTTATCATAAATATTAACTTTTAAATGTTGATTGCTGGTATTGTTCAGAACACAGGCATCAATTATGGTTCAAATATAATCAGTATATTTAACTGAGTGTAACACTGACTCAATATTCTGTATAGATAATAAACATTTGTGTCTTAATGACAGTGTACCAGAGACATGAGGATGTTTGTTCTTTATCAGGAGTGTGTGGCTCTTAAAAGAGCCGTTGTGTTGTTCAGAGGAGCCGGTTCCGTGTTTACTTCTTGGCGGGCCTCTCGGTCTTCTTGGGCAGCAGCACACAGCACACTTTTCTATATTTTGCATTGCTTCAAACAATTCTCTGATCACTAACATCCACAGGAAGGATCAGACGCAATAATGTTGACATAATGACTGTTTGACATATTTGATTTCACTGACTGATCCTCTCACTGTCTCGTTATTATAAAAACTCACAAAGTGTCATTTTCCAGATGCACTGTAATAGCTGACAGTAGCAGCTGTCTGACTTCAGCCTGATTTGACCATAGACTACAAAAATACGGACGTAGTCACCGTGACGTCACCCATCGGTTTTTGGAGTGCCGTTTTGAAGCCTCAAGTTTAGCGATTTGACCGTTGCCATCTTGGATTTTAACCGTCGTCATGGTTGTTTTTTGGAGCCAGAAGTGACCATATTTGGATCAGAAGGTGAAGCTGACCATAGTGTTAGCTGCCAGCTTGGTTAGCAGTGTATTCACAATCCATGGTTAACTGTGATAATGTTAATGCTAATTTCCGCTAGCGAAAAACAGGCCTAAAACTATTAAAACAAAATATACTCACCAGGTAACTGAACAACAGAGTCCTTAGAGATTTATTTGTAGTTTATTCATTGTGTTGTAAAAATTAACGTTGATTGTGATTACATGTCAGCAGCACATCTGAAGTATTATATGCGACCTTTATAGTGTAGCAGCAGCGACACCCTGTGGCCAAAATATGAACTGCATCCCTATTTAGTTGAATGGACTCCAGTCAGTCTTTTCACTGGACCCCGTTAGTGTGGTCATTGGGAGATTTAATGCCAACATTAACATACAGAAGTGTGCAAATATGACCAAATGTCTGGCCTGAATAAATTCTACAGAGTATTTGAATACAACAAAAACGGTTTTACCATTCCAATAAACCCACATACCACTAGACATTATTGAAGTCTACAAATACATGATCATAACATGTTGAGACTTTTATTGGGCTCCACATCACTGCTTCAACACAGTCATAGTTTAAAGAAAAAAAAACAAAAAACAAACACGATTCATTTAAATATTTTACAATACATTTAACATTGAAGAAGAGCAAACACACACGCACACACGAAGGACTACAGCTCTCAGGTGAAGGTGTGGGTGGTCCTGAAAAGGACCTTTGAGTTGATGGTACAGACAGCGGGTTTACTTGGAGCTGGTGTACTTGGTGACGGCCTTGGTGCCCTCAGACACGGCGTGTTTGGCCAGCTCACCGGGCAGCAGCAGGCGGACGGCGGTCTGGATCTCCCTGGAGGTGATGGTGGAGCGCTTGTTGTAGTGAGCAAGGCGGGAAGCCTCACCGGCGATACGCTCAAAGATGTCTCCCACAAAGGAGTTCATGATGCCCATGGCCTTGGAGGAGATGCCGGTGTCGGGGTGGACCTGCTTCAGCACCTTGTACACGTAGATGGCGTAGCTCTCCTTGCGGGTCTTTCTCTTCTTCTTGCCGGTCTTGGTGGCTTTAGACACGGCCTTCTTGGAGCCTTTCTTCGGGGCTTTGACTGGGTCAGGCATGGTTGGTCGTTAGATTTCCTCAAACGAATAATGGTCACAATGCCAAACGGCCTCTATATATCCATCTGATGTAAATTTCACTGCGCCGTTGCTCGCACAGGATTGGTTAACTTGTTGGCTAGACTGCGCATGTGCAACACAAACAGCGTTCTAAATTTTGACCGCCTTTTTACACAAAGAGCCACCTCATCTGAAGATAATTCACTGTTTACATTATAATATAATATATTTATTTGATCTTTTCTCGCTTCTCGCTTGAACTGAAAGTTGAACCACAGGAAGCATTCAAATCATTTTACACACAGACCAGCATGTTTACATTTATGTTTAATATACTAATATATGACTCATATGTATATGAACTACATTAAAGCAAATGCACTAATGTACTAATGTACTTTAACACAATTTTGAGGTATTTACTATATCATATTTTCCTTTCATCTTACTATGTTCTTCATGTGAATATTGACTTTTACTCCACAACATGTAACTCAGTTTATTCACTAACACTAATGAAACACAATTCATACCTGAAAGTTTAACCAGTGGTTCCTATTATTTGCATGTGAAAAAGAAGCAGAGATGATCAAAAGCGTAAGTATTTATATACATATATAAAAACTTCTTTGCAAACCCATTTATCATCTCATAACGCCTAAGTTTTATTTTGAGAGGACTTTTTCAGTTTGTCACTTAGAAATAAAGCTTATTAATAGGTAGTAGCTGTGTGTTACCATTACCACACACTAAATTTATGAAATACAATTCATACCTGAAAGTTTAACCAGTGGTTCCTATTATTTGCTTGTGAAAATGAGGCAGATGATCAGAAGTGTAAGTATATAAACAAAGCTTTTGTAAACTCATTTATTGTCTCCTAACACCTCAGATTTATTTTGAAAGGACTATTTCACAACTTGTCACCTCGAAATAAAGTTAAATTAAAATACATATATATATATATAAAATACAAAAAAGGAAAAGATTATTATGTGCAGTGCTAGTAAATGATCAGTCACTAATTAAACCTTTACATGATTATAAATAACATCTTGAACTGGGAGCAAGAATATATATGTTCATGATCAACACGTATGTCACTAGACCTGTGAATTAAGTTAAATAATATCAGGACAGCTCTCAGAGGAGGTGGCGGCTCTTAAAAGAGCCTTTGTGTTCCAGTCTCAGTGAATCAGGATCAGGTTTAACCTCCAAAGCCGTACAGGGTGCGGCCCTGCCTCTTCAGTGCGTAAACCACGTCCATGGCGGTCACGGTCTTCCTCTTGGCGTGCTCGGTGTAGGTGACGGCATCGCGGATCACGTTCTCCAGGAACACCTTCAGCACACCGCGGGTCTCCTCGTAGATCAGACCGGAGATACGCTTGACTCCGCCGCGGCGAGCCAGACGGCGGATGGCGGGTTTGGTGATTCCCTGGATGTTATCACGGAGAACTTTACGGTGACGCTTGGCGCCTCCTTTACCGAGTCCTTTACCTCCCTTGCCTCTTCCACTCATTTTCACTGATCTTCTTTTAAACGAGTTAAAAGTCGAATGTGAATCATGTTTTCAGAGCTTCTGTATTTAAAGCGTGTCTGCGGACGTAATAGAGGACAGGTGGCGCGAACTCTGCTGGGAGACGCCAAACTCTGTGTTACCGCCCACGTGTTTTCTAAACCGTCAGCAGTCAGTATCGCTTGTGTGTTTTAATGAAGCTGTTTTCTTACTTTTGTATATATACATATAATTTCACTCTGTGCAAAACTTAAATAATATTAAAAAGTGAAAGCAAACACCTTGCTAACATTGTAATTTATGCTCTGTATTTATTATCGCTGATGATGTATTATTATGTTGATGAAGTTTGATGATTGTATTATTAGTTACTGTTAAGTATGTATTTCATTGAAATTGTTCTCTTTACCTTTATGTAGTTTTTCTGTGCAAAAACCTAATAAAGTATATTTAAAAAGTCAAATATAAAATACTTTAAATTAACTTAAATAAATCTGCTGTGTACATCAATGTTGATGTACTACACAAAATGACTGAAAGAGTTTAAGTGTTGTTTTCAGTTGTAACAATCTGCCAATCCTTAAATTAGATAAACATTATTATTATTGTACAATGTGAAACAAGGACAAAAAAGGATTTAGGGTATAAATTAAGGGGTGTTTAAAAAACAAATTAAGGTATCCATAGATACCTTAATTTGTTTCAATCCATTAATTATCCCTTTAAAAAACATTAATAGATACCTTAATTCGAACATTACTAATGGGTAAATTAATGGAATTTGAAGGTAAAAATGTAAGATACTGGGTCTCATAGTCATTATTATTATCTTTGGACACAGACAAGTGTTAAACACGTGCTGAAGTGTTCAAAGTGAGCAATTTTTTTCTATATCATTGACACCAGTTGTATATTTAGATATAGAAAAGCTATGATATTCTACATGGAAAGAAGGCTACTAATAAAAATGTACCAGAAGAAGTTTTTTAGAAGTAAAATGTATCACTGAGTTTTCAGTTTTCTTTCATCTGGCTGTACATTTAGGGATCAAAGTTGGTTTTTAAGGTTTTTAATATTGAAAATTGAAATTCTCGAGGAGACGTAGTCCTATCCTTTTCAACACCACAATGGATGATATTTTTAGGGATGTAAATAGAGATGTAAGCGTTTCATTAAATGTAGAAGATGGAGCAATCTGGAAAAGAGGGTGAAATATTAACGATGCCATCAAAAATATTCCAGGAATATCCCAGGTTTGCAGAATATGAAAAGATAATTATATGAATGGGGATACAAGGTCTTAGTTACTAAATCATGTTTTTCCATTCTAGTTATATGTGGTATGAGCATAAGGATATTCCAGTTATTGATTCATATTTGTATAGAAAACCTTTAGAAAACTCCTATTCGATCTTGGAATAGTGCAATATTATTAATTATATATATAGTAGTTAATTTGAGAGAAACTGGATTCATTAATATATATTTTGGTGCTTAGTAGTAATAATGGTACTGCCTACATGTTTCATAAACTTAACTGCTGGTGAGCGAAAGAACAAAAGAAAAAACTTTAATCTGCTGTGCACATTAACGTTGATGAACTACACAAAGTGACTGAAGCAAGAGGAAAGCAATCTGCCCATCCCTCAAAATACAACAATTAAATAAATGTATCATTATTATACACTATGAAACATTTTGGTGTTTGGCGTTAATAACTCCAACATAGTGGGTGGCGGTAATGTCCCTTAATGTTTGTTGCCACTCGTCAACAGAAGAGGAAGAAGAAGAAGAAGAAGGAGGAGGAGGAAGAGTGTCATATCAGACATAACCTTGCCATTAGTCCTGATAAAATAACAATTTACTAGTAATCTGAGTAAGTGAATGTGTAAACCAGTGCTCCCAACTAAAACATCAGTTCATTAATATGATGCTGAGGAAAGATCAGGGAGTGAAAATAAAACACTACATACAGAACTTACAAATACCAAAAATGTGTAGACTATTTACCAAATGTATAACATATAAATGACAAGTTTTTCAGAATCAGAATCATTTTATTACTACAAGTATGCAGCAGACAGAGAATGTGTCTTTGCTCCCACAAACGCAACGTAGAATAACAATAGAACAATAATAAGGTAGTAATTTTATCATTTTTTAATAAACAGTTTTAAGAGGGGAGAGGAGCTGAGGGTTTGTTTCCAACCAACAGCAGCATGTTAAGTGTCAGGTTAACCCGCCAAATATCACAGAAAAACATGCAAAATGGAGGAAAGGCGATCAAAAAGGAAAAGATCAGCCTGCTTTGGGAAAAAATCTACGTAGGCAGAGCTGCTGAATCTTGTTCCGCCCAGCAAAGTTCGCAGACACGCTTTAAATACAGAAGATACTCTGAAGATACGATTCGTATGCCAACAATTCAACCATATGTCCATCAACTGCACCAACCCAGTCGTATGCCTGAGATGTGGAGAAAACCTCCACCACAAAACCTGCACAAAAGAAAAGCGAGAAGCCAAGTGTGCCAACTGTGCAGGCGAACACTCCGCTGCCTCCAAGACCTGTCCAGTCTACCTTTCATACATGACCCCATCAACCAAAAAGACACCAACTGCCAAACCCTCAGCCGGAAAACTCACTACCACTAACCCCCCAAGCCTGCACCCTAATGATGGCACCCACCTCACTCATCTGCGTGATGACTTAAAAAAAACTCACCATGGACGACAAGAAAATAGAGGAAGTACTCAAAACCATCAGGAAACACACACACTTCAATATATGAAGTGTGTGTCATTCTCTGTAAGACAACAGATGTCTATTTCCAGCCATTTTCTTTTTTTCCTTCTAACACTCTTCATAATGGCCCTCACCACCTTCCTACACATAAATATTAGAGGAATAAGGGGAAGCAAAGAGGAGCTAATCCAACTGCTAAACGAGAAGAATGTCTCTGTGGCTTCCATAAATGAAACACTGTTATCAACCAAATCACGAATTCAGATCCCCGGCTACAACATCATAAGAAAAGAACGGCAGACAGGACATGGAGGAGGAGTAGCAATCTTGATCAGAAAAAATATTGAATACAGTGAAATTGATTTTGGTTTTTCATCAGACCAAGACCTGGTTGATAAAGAAATGACGAAACACAACACAAAAGAGACAAATACAGCCAATCTCATCACAGAACATCATCCCCTCACAAAGCCAGTCACCATCCAAGAAATACAACTGCACTTGAAAAAGATGAAAAATAAAGCACTGGGGGAGGACAATGTTGACACCATACTGATAAAACAAGCACCAACCGCTTATCTCCAGCACCTTGGACAGCTCTTCTCCACCTGCCTCATAACCGGTCATTTCCCCTCACCTTGGAAGGTTGCTGTTGTCACTATGATCCACAAACCAGGAAAAGACCCGCACAATGCCACTAGTTACCGCCCCATAAGCCTTCTCAGCCACATTGGAAAACTGTTTGAAAGAATTTATTTGTGAAATTATAATCGATTTCTTTCTATTATATATGTATTTTAATCTATTATAATTTTATTTCGAGGTTACAAGTTGTGAAAAAGTCATTTCAAAATAAATCTGAGGTGTTAGGAGACAATAAATGAGTTTACAAAGATTTTGTTTATAATTTACACTTTCTTTTCACAAGCAAATAATAGGAACCACTGGTTAAACTTTCAGGTATGAATTGTGTTTCATTAGTGTTAGTGAATAAACTGAGTGACATGTTGTGGAGTAAAAGTCAATATTCACATGATGACCATAGTAACATGAAAGGAAAATATGATATAGTAAATACCTCAAAATTGTGTTAAAGTACAACATTAGTGCATTTGCTTTAATGTAGTTCATATACATATGAGTCATATATTAGTATATTAAACATAAATGTAAACACGCTGGTCTGTGTGTAAAATGATTTGAATGCTTCCTGTGGTTCAACTTTCAGTTCAAGCGAGAAGCGAGAAAAGATCAAATAAATATATTATATTAGCTATAATGTAAACAGTGAATTATCTTCAGATGAGGTGGCTCTTTGTGTAAAAAGGCGTCAAAGTTTAGAGCGCTGTTTGTGTTGCACATGCGCAGTCTAGCTAACACGTTAACCAATCCTGTACGAGCAACGGCGCAGTGAAATTTGCATCAGATGGATATATAGAGGCCGTTTGGCGCTGCTGTAATTATTCGTTTGAGGAAATTTAACGACCAACCATGCCTGATCCAGTCAAAGCCCCGAAGAAAGGCTCCAAGAAGGCCGTGTCTAAAGCCACCAAGACCGGCAAGAAGAAGAGAAAGACCCGCAAGGAGAGCTACGCTATCTACGTGTACAAGGTGCTGAAGCAGGTCCACCCCGACACCGGCATCTCCTCCAAGGCCATGGGCATCATGAACTCCTTTGTGGGAGACATCTTTGAGCGTATCGCCGGTGAGGCTTCCCGCCTTGCTCACTACAACAAGCGCTCCACCATCACCTCCAGGGAGATCCAGACCGCCGTCCGCCTGCTGCTGCCCGGTGAGCTGGCCAAACACGCCGTGTCTGAGGGCACCAAGGCCGTCACCAAGTACACCAGCTCCAAGTAAACCCGCTGTCTGTACCATCAACTCAAAGGTCCTTTTCAGGACCACCCACACCTTCACCTGAGAGCTGTAGTCCTTCATGTGTTTGATCTTTGTTTGAATGTGTTTGAATGTTAAATGTATTGTAAAATATTTATATGAATCTTTTTTTTTTTTCTTCTTTAAACTATGACTGTGTTGAAGCAGTGATGTGGAGCCCAATAAAAGTCTGAACATGTTATGATGTATTTGTAGACTTCAATAACGTTTAGTATGTGGTTTTATTGGAATGGTAAAACAGTTTTTGTTGCTGTATTTAAATGCTCTGTAGAATTTATTCAGGCCAGATATTTGGTCATATTTGCACACTTCTGTATGTTAATGTTGGCATTAAATCTCCCAATGACCACAGTAACGGGGACCAGTGAAAAGACTGACTGGAGTCCATTCAACTAAATAGGGATGCAGTTCATATTTTGGCCACAGGGTGTCGCTGCTGATATAAAGGTCGCATATAATACTTCAGATGTGCTGCTAACAAGTAATCACAATCAACGTTAATTTTTACAACACAATGAATAAACGACAAATAAAAGGAGACACAATGGCTGTGAGTTTAATTTCTGCCTCAATCTGTAATAATATAAATATCACAGCTGACCTGCAGAGTCAGGTCATGTTCAGATTTCATGACAGAGATAGTTAATCAGTTTTAATCTGTTCCTATCAGGCTGAAGTCCAGACAGCAGCTTCTGTCAGATATCGCAGAAATGTTTGAAGCAATGCAAAGAAATAGAAAAGAAACAAAGGGAATAAAAACTGAGACAAAATTTTATTTAAAAAGGGTCATGTGTTAGACCACTCGGACTGATAATAAATATAAACACAAAATGTAATTAAAGTTTAAACAGTATAAAACAGTTAAAATTGAAAATGCTGCTCAATTAACATACATACATTTTTTTTAATAAAAAAAATCAAGATACTCGATCTTATTTATTTGATTATTTTACTGTGTAACTGATGCAAGTATAGTATAGTATAGTATATGTATTCATTCTTTTGTTTAATAAATGCTGAAATGTTTGGCTGAAAGTGACCAAAATACATTTTTATATGTTCTTCATAATAATACAAGAAAAGATTTCAAAAACTGTTAATGACCTTCTAGATTTTAAGCCGTTCAATAACACTTTGATTTTCCTCATCTTTTTACCATAAATTATTTTTATTCACCCATGAAAGCTCTGACTTTCCTCAGGAACATGACAATAGAAAACGTAGTGCGTTTGCCAGTTTTGTGTAACATCTATAAAAGTAAAATAGATGGAGGTCTTGAAGCTGTAGAAATTTAAAAACATTGCATCAAGCATCAAAAGAAAGGAGATGTGGGGAAAAAAGGGATGTGGGAGAAACTCTATTCCATATTATAAACTTATGTACAGTGATTTTATGACTAATGTTGTTACCTAAATATTGATTGGTTCGAAATTTCCAGCAAAATACATATATAATAAACTGTATGGTGGTGTTTTCCCCTACACAAATTTAGACATCTGACTCCCAGATATGTATTAAAAATATTTTTAGTAAAAGCTTATCAGAAAGTAAACAACATATTATGTGTCTCATATCAGTTGGGAGACGAGCAGGCTGAGCAGTTATCAAGTGGAGCTGTTATGTTAAACCTGAAAAGTGCCTTATTGATAATTGTAATGAGAATGAAACTATTGAACATTTACTCTTAAAATGACAGAGATCCAGAGACATGTGGGGGGGAAATGGCAGGTGTTAGTTTTAATATGAATATAAACTATAATGCAGTGATGTATGGTGTTTTCCTAGATTTGCTAGGTGTGCTGTGGTCCTTCATAAAGCCAATATTACAAGTGATGTCGTCTTTAAACAAAGTTACTGAACTGAAGACAAAGAACAACTGACATCAGACAAGAGACTCAATCCTTGGTTACTGATAATGTTGTAATTTATGCATTTTTGTTGTTATATAATGATGTGTTACTGTTGATGATTTATTATATTGATGATTAAGATTGACTGTACTATAATTTAGTGAAACCATTTTCTTTACATTCATGTATGGATTTATTTTGTGTTAAAGTATATATCTATTAAGCTGTAAAGACAGCAGAGGAAGAACATCTGAGATCCAAGGAGCCGATGTTCAGAAAAAGCAGATAGATCCTGAAGCTCATAAGTTTTATAGTTTATGACGATCAGACTATGAAGTGATTTCAAATAAATGATTTATTTCATATCATTTGACTGACTGATATTCTGGCTGCAGTCTGAAGTTAAATTTATACAGTATATACAGTTAATGACAGTGTTGCTTTTACTGTATGAAATGTTATACAATGATGTTGGTGTAGTTTAAATGTTCTACTCTATTATGAGTTCATTCTCATCCACAGTCTACTTTATTATTTTTCCAGAGGTTAACAAAATGTGTTTAATCTGTATAAATGTGTAAAATGTTGCTGTCTACAGCTTCTTACACACAAACAGACCTTTTCCCATCATACATGTACAATAAAGACAAAACTGCTCTGAATGGATTTACTCAAGATTATACAGTGTTTACATTTGTTTAAGTCTCATCATAGCTCTACAACACCTTTAGAGGTGATTAGACACAAACAATAATAATGAAAGTATCAACAGTAGGACGTGTTGTTCTATTAGAGAGTTAGTGGCTCTTAAAAGAGCCGTTGTGTTTATGAGTGATTTTCTGTATTTGATGCTGCTCAATTTAGACCATGTTAACTGCAGTCACCATTTTTTTAACCACCTCATAACCGCCTAATAAAGGAGCTCCCTCTCCTGCCAAACTGAGGTCATGCAAATAATTATTTATCTTTAACATAAGTACATAAAAGTCAGTCTTATCAATTAGTGTATCTTATGAAACACTACATGCTTAAAACATATTCTAACTGGGATCATATGAACAAAGTGTATAAAGAAATAGTTAACATGAGATACTACTGGGCAACAGTAATTCTAGTAATTGAACAGATGCACACCTACAGCTGAAGGAACAGTAATGCTGATATTATCTACACTTGATGATAAGTGTAGATAATGGACGAATTTTCCAACTATGTCAACTGCTACTGAAACATTACACTTTGAATGGATTCACTTCAGAAAAGTATTACATACAAATGTATTCTCACTGTCATACAACATGATATACAAATATAAAATAAGTTAATAGGACGTGTTGCTCTATCAGAGAGTTAGTGGCTCTTAAAAGAGCCGTTGTGTTTATGGAGCAGAGGACAGTTTAAGCTCTCTCTCCGCGGATGCGGCGGGCCAGCTGGATGTCTTTGGGCATGATGGTGACCCTCTTGGCATGGATGGCGCACAGGTTGGTGTCCTCGAACAGGCCGACCAGGTAAGCCTCGCTGGCCTCCTGCAGAGCCATGACAGCGGAGCTCTGGAAGCGCAGGTCGGTCTTGAAGTCCTGAGCGATCTCCCTCACCAGGCGCTGGAAGGGCAACTTGCGGATCAGCAGCTCGGTGGATTTCTGGTAGCGACGGATCTCTCTCAGAGCCACGGTACCGGGCCTGTAACGATGAGGCTTCTTCACGCCGCCGGTGGCCGGGGCGCTCTTACGGGCAGCCTTGGTGGCCAGCTGCTTCCTGGGGGCTTTGCCTCCGGTGGATTTACGAGCGGTCTGCTTGGTTCTTGCCATCGTGTCTTGTTTCCCTGATCAGGAGAAAATAGTAGCGACAAGAGGAGACACGCTGCTCTTAAAGTGTCGGAGCAGCTGCGGAACTGTGACGCTGCTTCAGACCTCCGGGTCCTGATTGGTGAGCGGCTCCTCCTGGAGCTCAGCACCGCCTAGAGGAGCCTGAACCTCCGCTGCTTATTGGACAAAAGTCCTTTGAAAAAAGTCCGCCAAAATGAGCGCGGGCCGCCCTCTGCTGCTCTTTTCTGGTGGGTGGAGACATCAGGACATATAAAGGAGAGTTTACACCGGTTGGGTCACATTTTCTTTGAGATCAGACTCGAGAAGAAGCTAAAAATGAGTGGTAGAGGAAAAACCGGAGGCAAAGCCCGCGCTAAGGCAAAGACCCGCTCCTCCAGGGCCGGGCTTCAGTTCCCTGTCGGTCGTGTTCACAGGCTGCTGAGGAAGGGCAACTATGCGGAGCGTGTCGGTGCCGGAGCCCCCGTCTACCTGGCGGCTGTGCTGGAGTACCTGACCGCTGAGATCCTGGAGCTGGCTGGAAACGCTGCCCGCGACAACAAGAAGACCAGGATCATCCCCCGTCACCTGCAGCTGGCTGTCCGCAACGACGAGGAGCTCAACAAGCTGCTGGGCGGAGTGACCATCGCTCAGGGCGGCGTGTTGCCCAACATCCAGGCTGTGCTGCTGCCCAAGAAGACCGAGAAGCCCGCCAAGAAGTAAACACGGAACCGGCTCCTCTAAACAACACAACGGCTCTTTTAAGAGCCACACACTCCTGATAAAGAACAAACATCCTCATGTCTCTGGTACACTGTCATTAAGACACAAATCATGTTTATTATCTATACAGAATATTGAGTCAGTGTTACACTCAGTTAAATATACTGATTATATTTGAACCATAATTGATGCCTGTGTTCTGAACAATACCAGCAATCAACATTTAAAAGTTAATATTTATGATAAAACAGTGGTTGGTCTATATATTAACCTACATTTGAAACTAATTATTATACTAGTTATTCATTATAATTACTAACGCTCAGGTTGATGTCAGTGTTACAAGATGTTTATATTATAACTGCATTAATAACATAATGATGGTTGTTGTTTGTGTTGCCAACAGAACAAGAAATAAACATTTAAAAGATAATCTAGTCATTCAGGGTAGAAATCATACTTATAATACAAGAATGGCTGGTATATACATTACCCTACATGACATTTAGACATCATTTCAAACTACTTATACTAGTTATTAATTACTAATACTAATAATTATTAATCTGGAGATTTTCCAGCCCCCCAAAAAGCCTCTTTAAGATCCACATTCAGCTCTGAAACTGTGATTCTGATAAAAACTGGTAAAAGGTTTGTTTGACTCGATGACTTGTGACGCAACAGCTGCTCCTCCTTTCTATTCTCATTCATATCATTGTGTAACGTTTCACCTTTTACCACTTATAATAAACACAATAAGAGGAAATATGTTTGATATCTGATACATATTAACTTAGATGTAATAAAAAGGGAACAGCAGTAGTAATAATAAATCTATCATAATGGTTTTATCATAATATATTTACAGTTTATTGTCATCCTGAGTGATTTTCTGTATTTGCTGCTCAGTTCAGATCATGTTGACACTTTAGACTGGATTTAAAAACTGACATTTAAGATATTCTCTGTTTTCATTATTCTGAGGTCATGTTACATACATTTTACCCCTCTGTGATAAATGTAAATTCGATGATGGTACTTTGTTGCATTTATTTTGGGACTGTCCACTAATTTCTCCATTTTAGTCAATAGTCCATTTTTCTGGGGTTTATCATAAGATCCTCCTGACACAGACTTGTTAACTCTCCCTTTACACATTCAAACAGTTTTATTGACGAGCAGCGTAATAGCAAAAAAAACTTATTCTCACAGACTGCACCGCGCTTTAGAAACTGGCTGCATGAACTTACTTTGGTTACCAACATAGAGAAACTGTGATTTAAAAATGTAAAAAGTCTACATAGATGGGAAGAATCTTGGGGTCCCTTTTCACAACATCTGGACTCAATTTAATATTCCTATGTATTTCTAGATTGGACCCCTTTTTTTAACTTCAATATCCCTGTTTTGTTGGGCTGTAATTGAGTCACTTGTGGTTGATATGTGCTGTTATTTGCTTTTGTGTCCTTGACACATGGTTAGGATGAACCTTTCTTATTTACCTTACTTAAATTATATTATATTATAATATAATTATTATTCCCCAGCGTTTGTGTAGAGGTTTAAGTTGGGTTTTCATTCCTATGTGGTTTATATGTTGCTTTGTATTATGTGTCAAAATATAGTTAATGAGAAAACACTACATGGTCAAAAACATTAAAATTAGGATGCTACTCTTTAGAGAAGTTGTGTGGCTCTTAAAAGAGCCTTTGATCAGGTTCACATGTTCAGACTGATGACAGCTCACTTCTTCTTGGGTGCTGCCTTCTTGGCTTTGGGTTTGACGACCTTCTTAGCAGGAGCTTTCTTAGCTGCAGGAGCCTTTTTCACCACTTTCTTGGGGCTCTTGGCGGCCTTCTTGGGGCTCTTGGCTGCTTTCTTGGCCGCTGCGGGCTTCTTAACCTTCTTAGGGGATTTCTTAGCGGCTGCTGTCTTCTTAGCTGCCGCTGTCTTGGACTTCTTAGCCGCTGCGGGTTTCTTGGCTGCGGGCTTCTTGGCTTTGACGGCGGCTTTCTTCTTCACCACTTTCTTGACCGGCTTGGCGGGTTTGGTCTCCTTAGCGAGCTTGAAGGAGCCGGAGGCCCCTGTCCCTTTGGTCTGGGTCAGAGTACCTTTAGTCACCAGCTTCGTGACCGCAGTATTGATGCGTTTGTTGGCTTTCACGACATCGACACCTTTTGTCGCCAGAATCTTCTTAAGCGCCGCCACCGACAGTCCTTTACGCTCCTTAGACTCCGCCACAGCGCTGATGATCAGCTTGTTGAGGCTGGGTCCGTCCTTCTTGGGCCGGGGAGCGCTCTTCTTCTTCGGGGCTTTGGGGGCGGCTTTCGCCGGGGCCGCTACTGGAGCTTCTTCTGCCATTTTCGTGTGTAGTCTGCTGTTTGTCTCGCGAACTGTCTGTTCGAGCAGAGGGCACGAGGCGGCATTTATAAAGCATATGAGAACCGTGGAGAAGCAACACTCAGAGCCGCTCTGCCTGCCGCCTCAAATCAGATGAAACTTGTGTTTTCTCCTCCACATTTTGGGGGTAAAACACACAGAAAACCAACGTTTTGAAACACTTTTGTTATCGCAGCAGTGAGGAAACGTTCCTCCCTTCAGACTGAGCTCATTTTTGGCGTCCAGGACTCGTTTATTTCTTTCTGGGAGGCTTCAAACCTCGCTGATACACCGTCACTTTGTACGGCGCGCAGCGAGTTTTCTTCACAAATCGTCTCCTAAAACGTCTTAAAGTGGTTTGTATTAAATGTGACAGTGGTGTTCTAGTAAGAAAAGACGTCAGAGGACACAATAAACCCGAAACCAATGTAGTGATGTGATTTATTAGTTTTTAATCAGACATGTTTTCGGTGGAGGTAAACACACGGTTACTGTCGGTGATTCAGAGCGGTTACACAGACTGTCACTGATGGATCCGCTGGAAAAGACTTCCTGTCTCCCCTAAATGTTAGATTGAACATGAACGAGACTGAAAACAAACTTGTATATAGCAATCATCAGATTTAAGATTGCAATAAAATAACGTGTTTGTCTTCTGTGGTACAGGAAGTTGTGATATCAGATTCGGTTTATGTAGAAACACTGCGGCAACCAATTGCTGCCCACATGTCAACTTACAATAAAGATTTCTTGTTATTGCAATATATAAGTACAAAAGAATAAATAAAGTTTGCCATGGTGTACTTAGATGCATCATTACCAAAAAGTCCTGGCAGTATTTCTATAAGGCCAGAGGCTGCTCTGGAGATTCTGCCTATTGTGACCACAAAGATGAAAGCATGTAGTCCTGGACTGACCTCAACTATGGACTTCAGGATCTCCATGTACAGCTGTTTAAGAATCAGATCTTCATCATCATCATCTGTGTCCACCACAGTGACATGTCAACTGTCCACTATGGCTGATTCAGAGAAACACTCTCTACTGACTGCATCACAGTCGCAGCCTGGTTTAAACTTTTTAGGTCCCAGGATGGTATTTCCTGATAAACCGAGCAGAATGATGGTCCTGTTTTTTGGCCCGCTGTTCCTGGAATGAACAGCTGGAAAGAAGAAAACATAAAGTGATATCAAAAATATGAAAAAAGATAGTTTAATCTGCTACTCTCATCCACACTATTCACAACAACCTGCAACCCTTTGTAGTTAACTAGTATCTCTCTAAATTGCTGAATAAAGTCTTAAAAGTTGTGGAAAATAATTATATCAAAGTCCTCTTCATCCCCCCTTTTGTCCCTGAGCAGGGGATAATTTTGTCAAAATATCGATGGAAAAAAGCAAGGCTAGGCCCTGTTTGACCACCGGTATTGTATTTTTATTTTATCATCTTTATTTATACAGGGTAAGTTGCCGTTTTACAGCATAACCCTGCCTCAAACAAAATCACAAGAACAGACTCATTAAATAATTCAGAAATTTTTCAGTAAGCAGGATCGCACTCTAGAAATTATTCCATAAGGTTGCTGCAAAGGCAGTTTGTCCTGGATCAGTTCTGGTTCTGCTTCTTGGAGCATCAACCAATCACTGGAGCTGGTTAAGTGTGGTCCAGATTGCCAGAGCAGCAGGGATGACATATAAGATGGTCATTTACCAACATGATATTTGTAGATAAATGAGTATCGATGATTATGACGTCTCTCAAACAGGGAAGACCCCCCAACCCAGTGGTGGATGTCATTATCATCAGTAACACACCTACAAGACTCAGCTCTTTTGCAAACACCTCTGTCCCTGATGGACTTTAAAGGAATATTACTCACTTCTATGCACCCTATGCATTAGCTCTATGCGCTGCCTGTTGGCACCTACATCCTGACCTGAACTTAGTGTTATGGCACTTACTCATGTTGTTCTCTCCTGATGAGATCTTTGTTTATGTTGTATTAACTTTCATATGTACATTGCTTTGGAAAATTGTAATAAATTGTAACACCTGATGGCAGAGTAGTAAATGGAGTCTAGTCTAGGGGCCTCAGAGTGGACATAGCAGCATGTTGATAAATGACATAATCCTCATCTGAGAGGAAAACTGCTTCAACGTCCCTCTTTCTACAGCTCAGAGGGAAGCTGGAACCACAGAGACACCTGCAGTTGAAGGTGCTCTTAATTTGATGTAAATATAAGCTCATCCCACTTTTTGACAATGTATTGTATATGTAAAAACTGTATTGTAAAGTATGATACCTTGTTGCAGGGTTCTTAGGTGACCTGACTTTGTCAGCAGCTCTTCGATTTGGTCCTGTCCTCCATTGTCATTGCTGAATAGATGATATCTTAAATCCTGAAACAAAGTTTGGAAGTAAACTTTCATTATCATCATTGATGAACTCATCTAGGGACGTTTCTTCTAAAGCATTTCCTCACGTGAGCATATAAGTCTTTTTCAACCCCTGATCCCCGAGGACTCTGACAGCTGCCTCCACGGCTTTTGCTCATCTGTGAATCGATCGATTTTAATCACTACCAGAAACAGACAAGGTCTGGCGGACTGCAGGACATCCTGACAGCTGTTTTTAATTTGTTCTTCCTCACCAGCACATGATATTCCTGGAGTCTCGATCACTGAGATCTGTCTCCCGCACACATTTCCAGCTGCTTCAGAGCATTGCTTTGTCACTGATTTGAAGGCCCGCTGTGATTTAAAGGCTTTCAATCCTAAAATGGTGTTTGCTGAAGCGCTTTTCCAAACTCCTGTGTTTCCAAGAAGGACGATGTTGAGACGTTGGTCCATGTTTCTAAGCAGCAGCACACCTGCAGAAGTCAGCAGAAATGATAGTTGGGTTAGAAAAGCTTTCATTTTATTTCTGGAAAATGCTTCAAGTGGTTCCTCACCTACTTAAATCAATTTTTATGCACAGAGAATCATGATAATCCATATGATGCAACGCAAGAAGTAATAGTTGTTCTGCTCTGGTTCCACTTGGTCAAATGTTAAGAGGTTTCCAGCCCCTGTGCTGAGGTCCAGTACCAGGACTTGGAACATTTAGTGTCCAATTATTTTTGTGATTCCAACAACAACGCGCCCACTTTATTGATTGGTCAGGTGTGTGAAAGTAGTTTTCTACTTTCTCTCTCTAAAGTTCAGCACAAACATTTAACTTTCTGAGCGCTTCATGTTTAACACCAAAGTCTGTTCAAACACTGGAAAAGAGCAGGAATCCTGTTTCATTCTGTGTGTGTTGCTTGTTTCTATCGCAGTTTTTTCAACTTTGTGTTCATTAAATTTATTTTGAAGGGTTTTACCAGACATTTGCAGACTCCCGCCAATCATCTGTCAGGAAGAAGCAGGTAGAAAACGCGGATGGATCTGATTGAAACTGTCCAACTTTTAAGTGTGATTTGTTGTAAACATATTTGTGGCGACTGAAGACTCTGAGTTTAGTTTACAGCAGTTTGACTCGATCATTTAATAATAATAATAATAATTTAATTTTAAACATAAACTCCTTGATTAATATTTTCTTAATATAGCGAGTACGTGTTTATGGAATTTAAAGTGAGTGTTGCTTTACTTTCAGTAACAAACAAAACGGAGAAACTAAATATAAAACTGAGAAAAAACAGAAAAATGTGTTTCTAATCTTGGATTGACAGAAAGTGATTTTAAAATGTTTTAATAATATACATAGGCCTAAATATAATTTCTATATTCCACTCTTGCATTAAAAGGAATTTCAGTACTGATTTCTTGCATTTATTTCACTCTTTTGTTGAATCACATAATGTGGTTTTATTAAAAAAAAAAGCTTTGAAATGATGAAACAGGAATTTTACCTGAAATTGTCTGAAAACGAAACAGAGTTGACAACTTTTTTCTAATTCATCTATAAAGATACATTAAAAAAAAGTCCAGTAGGTGGCAGTATTGTCTTAAACATTTAGTGTGCACAAAGTCTGATCATTTGCCCACTTACAAATAATAAAGTAGTGAAAAGGTTCTTGGAAGATATTGTGAGAATCAGGTCTGTGGGTGAATTTGGACTATTAACTTCTACACTGTGATTCAAAGGTATTTAATCTGAGGCATAAAGGAGTAAACTGCTTTGCATTGACATTATTCATTTACACACAAACATGAACACACTTCAGCCCTCCCACTGCACAGGTGGATCCTCAACTCAAGTCATGTGGTAGTCAGTGACCTTAACAAAGATAACCTATAATGATAAAAAAAATTATCTACATCCTGAAAATAAATTAAACTAATTGATGTCCTAAAGAACACTGAGGCAGCTTTGTGAATCAGTGAACTGTGGAGCCTCCAAATAGGCCACATAAAGACAGATCAAAATAAAGTATCATAAAGTTATTACAGTTGTTATAAAATATTCTAATGAAAAGATTGATTCCCTCAGAGGAGCCAGTGAGCGTCTCGTCTAAAGAACCAAAACGTCCAGAAACGTCCCTGAAGGGCTGATTAACAGTTACTTGAACATCATGCTGAAAAATGACTAAATACACTTCAAACTGAATATTAGACCACTTCATGTTTTTATATTTGAAGCTGAATCTAAACTCTATGAACCACTGTGGAGGTTTGGTCTCAGAGTTTGTGTGTTGTCTTGTTTTAATACATTTGAATTAAAACCCACTTGGTATCTCTATCTGGAGAAACATAACCTGGCGGCACTTTGACTCTTTCCATATGTGAACCCTCATAATAACTAGAATTCACTGTCTTTGGCCTGTTTTCTTTAAAGAGACCAAACACAACGGTCAGAGTCTGAGTTAGAAAGTAACTGAGCACATTTACTCACATTAACTTTCAGTTTTTAGGTTCTGATACTTTACTTGATTATTTCATCTTAGAGACTTTTGACTTTTACTGGACTCCATCTATTTTAAACCAAGTGAAGGCTGACAGGCTGCAGTCCATGATTCAAGACTTTAATGTCTTTCTTAAAATGTTGAAATGAACACAAAATACACTTTTTATAAATCTATACACATCTTTTATACATTATATATCTTATATACACACTCATATTGTACATTATTACATGTATATCATCAGAAATCAAAAATTCTTAGGACCTTGTAGCTCTTTATGAGTCTGATGAATCACTGTGGTGCACAATCACAACCACAATACATGAACACTAATTAGTACATTTTACATACCAGTCTGGGTGAATTATAAGTCAATAAATGTTGATGATTAATGAGCTCTTAGTATCAAGACTCTTCAGCAGCTACATTTAGTTTTCATCCAACATGTTTTCACAGGTTTGTAACATTTACTGGTTTAAAGGATGAATCTCTATTTAAAGTTGCTTTTATTTCTATCATCACCCCCCAATCACACACATATATGATTACATGTGACAAATAAACTTGATTGAGTGATGTATATGTTCTGTTTTCAGCAGTGAAATACAGTTTAAACTTAATTATAAAGACATATGGTTCATATCCAATGTACTGAAGATTTACATTTACAATGTACGTTTGAAACTGATACAGTACAAGCAAGGATCTAGTCAGGAGACAACAATATGAGTATGTGCCATAAAGCTTAATATAGAGTCCGATAGGACGTAGATGCCCACAGGCAGTGCACCAAGGCAATGCATAGAGTGCATAGAAGCAGGGTTTTTTTTTTTTTCTCTACCTCCAGTGCATCAAGTGCAGAGGTGTTTGCGAAAGAGCTGGGTCTTTAGTCTTTTCTTTAAGATTGAGAGCGTAGTGAGCGGGAGGGAGTGTAGACCTGAATGAGGCAGTTCAGGTAGGCAGGAGCCGTTTTAGTTGCTGTTGCTTTATAAAAAAAAGTATGTACAGTACTATTTACAATTATATGCAGAAGGACCTTCCTGCAGGTTGAGTAAGTTTTTATTCCAGGCTGACTTTAGTCTCTGTACAATAATGTCTGTGAAATAATGATGCAGACTGTAGACAAGCAGTTCTTAGAGGATATTTTCAGTCTATAGTAAAGTTCAGGAAATCAAGCTTGGACTTGTTTTGTTTTTCATCACTGCAAAGACAATGTGCTAGAATCCAACCTGGATTGTAAACTGAATTCTAGATCACATTTAGTCTGCAGTGGGAGAGCACTGCACTGGAAGGTGTGCACGTTTCTGTACAGGTGGTCTCATCCTAAAGAGCAGAAACATCTTTTACATTTGAAAAAACATCACAGAGTGTAGCTCAGCCAGACAGTCATCAGTCAATGTACATTTCAAGAGAAAACACACTGCTGTCTTACCTGATACTGTTTAGTCTCCAGGTATCATCTCTGTTTAGCATCATTTTAGCCTCTCTAACATTTCTCCATTTGTACTTCCCTTTTTGGTGAAATATTAAGAAATTAATGATACAATTTTATTAGTTTGATAAACTGAGCTTTGTCATCTACTAAAGTACATTCATTAAAGTGTCAAAAAGAAACAACAACAAACATAACTGTCTGGAAATGTCTGCAATTCCCTTTTTTTCTATGATTAAACCAATGAAAAAAGTCTTTATCAGCAATGTCATAACCTGTCAGAAAGTCAAAACTATGATAATGTTTGTAATGTCTAAATACCAAAAAATAGCAACAAATCTTACCTGAATTCTTCTTTATAAAGTAAATTAAAAAAGGTATGCCAATTAATAAAAAGGAACCAAAATCCCAACAGTCACAATTGCAATTGCATTTGAACTTTGTTTTCCACATTCAGCATCAGCTGAATCAGTTCCTGGTTTGATCAGCTGAAGCTTTAGTGATTCACATCTGGAATGACAGAGGGACATTTTTACAGGAACATTTATAGATTCCACTAATTCATTGCTGTTGTTAGAAACCAGCTGTGTCCACGGCTGATGTCAAGCTTCACTTACTGTGTGTGTGGTTGACAAGATGTAAATGTCCCATCTGAAAATGTTCCATCACTGCAGTCAGTGCACGCAGTGTCCCTGAGAGCTGTTCCTGCACAAATACAAATATACACATTGAAACTACTTCACTTTACATATTATGAAGTCATCAGTGTTATATGACATCATCACTGTCATCACATCTGTCTGATTTCATTTCAGTGAAGCTGAAGCTGACACTTGAAAATCACACATCCAATAATAGTCCTTTGTTTAATAATGATTGTTGACAAGTTTTTATATTTCACCATCTTGTCATTCTTGAGCAACGATGGAATCAGATTCATAACCAAACTACTGTTTGAGAGAAAACTACAATGTTCAAAATGTCATCAGCTTCACTGCTTCATGCAAATACTTGAATCTTGAAAACACAAACTCATTTCATCTTCACACCATTTCTCAGGAGCAATTTATAATGAATAAGTGTAGAAGCCAAGATAGTATCTTAGGTTTTTATACAGGCCTTGTTTGTACCTTTATTTGTTAAAATCATGTTTACTTCACATATACTGCACATAGTCACTAATCAACTACGATGGTTTTACTGGTGCAAAAGTTCCATTTAACAGCAACAAGTTGACTGGTCTGTGTTCAGTTGTGACTTTTTCTACAGAATTATTGAGCTGCTTTTTTCCTGCTATCTAGTGGACAGAAATCAATACGTGCAGCTTTAATAAGCAACTTGTTTGTCAGGTCATGGTGTTCCCATTTAAAACTTCAACTACAACTATAATCTTAAAGTCAGCATGAGAAAACCAACCTTTTTGTCTGATGTATTGTCCTGGTTGACAGCTTGTGTGTTTCAGTGCTTTCACACAGCCGTCCTCTGTGGAGTCCATACAGTAGAATCCCTCCAGTGGTTGACAAACTGTATTTGATGTTAATGTACATGATGTCTTTATCTGCAGACCAGAACCTGTCAACACATACAGAGGTTACATATGAGATACTAAACTTCTCTTCTGTTCAATCTACTAGACAGCAACAGCATGCTCATCTTTTTTCTGACTTACAGACAATCTTCAGTTGTTATGATATTTTTGGGAAATGTGAAACAATAGTTTCTCCCATTTATGAATTCATGGGAAAATATCTGCATAAATGAGGGCTGGAGAATAAAACCGCCCGTACATATCACCCCGTGGAAATGTGATTTCTGTGAGGAGAGGTCGGTTCTAATATTACTGCAAGTCCCTCTGACACAAAATAGCTTACAGCTGTTTAAAAACTGAGGAAAAAAACAGACGACACCAAAGTCTCAGCTGATAACTTGCTCACAAAACCAAACAGAACAAACTTCAACATCAACGTCAGAATTTGGAAAGTGACAAACTTCTCATGTGACAACAACCTGTTGTGGCACTAAAACTGTCTCACTGGCAGCATTTCATCACATTTCTCTATGTGGTGTTTGTTTCTACATGCAGTCTGTAATCTTAAGAAGTAATGATTAATATAAGTATATTGTAATATAATTATTATTGAATAAATTATTATATAAGTGAATTATGTATAATTATATAAATAGTTATCACTCATTCTTGAGAATTGGGACAAAACCTTATTTTGGGGGGATTTTGATTTTTGCTCTTCAATTATGCAGGGAAAACATATTTTAAAAGACAAAAGTCTTGGCTATTAAACCTTGTTACGGGCCAACCTCCCAGTGATTTTATTTTTGTATCTGAAGACTTGAATTTTGTCAACTCCATCAGGCACACAAAAAATCATAGTATTACAATACAAAACATAAAGGAAATGTTTAATGATCTTTGTTGTATTTAATACAAGATTTAATTAGCTGTATAATCAAAAAGTTAGATTTTTTTAATTCAAGAAATAAATACCATTATAATGTTGTCCACTTACAATTTCTGAAAGTCCTTTTTGCGCTTTCTTGACCTCCACTGAGAACTCTTTGCTTGCTCACTCATGTCTCCTACTTGTATTATTTTCCCCTCTGCAACCATTTTTCTCCATCTTTCTCTTTCCCTTTGTAGTTTTCTGTCTTTTAGTCAGGCTGATTATTTATCATCTCCCCTCTCTTTCTCTGATACTCTCTGTTTCTGGCCCTCTTCACCTCCAAAGACAGGATTTGTTAAACCATTTCTACCTGAAACATTTTTAAGTAAAGTCATTGATCTTAGTCATTGATATGCATTGATTAAAAAAATAGTAAAGGTATTTAAATATCTTAATTGAAAATAAAGTAGTAATTTAAAGACATTATTCAATTATTAAAGAGAATTGAGAGTTATGTCACCTCCATCAGATGGAATATCTTACAGAGTTGACAGAGTTTTATTTTTCAAAGTTGCTCAGAGTTCTCTTAATGCCAATGAAAATACACATTTTTAACCCATAATTTTTATTTGGTTTTGTTTTAAAAGGGCAACAGAGTTGACCTATTATGATTGAGACACACCTGATAGCAACATTATTTAAGGAATTTATGCTTGAACAGCTTTCCCGCCTTTTTTGAAACCAGGAAGTGAGAATGGGGTCCTTAAAATATAGCTAACCCTTTTTTTATGCCTGATTAAATTTATATTATGTTTTTGTAGAAATCTGACAGAGTTGACAAAAATCTGGGACACAATTTTAAATGGCCAACATTTTCATTAAAAATATATTTTATTGTTAGTTTTAGATTTGAAGGCTTTTAACACATATTTTAATTGTTTGAAGTTGTGAATTCTTGACGAGGACATGGGTGTTTTCTGGCACAGGGCAAGTTTAGAAGTTAAAAAATGAACGCAGATCAAAGAATGTTATAAATTATATTTCTTTCATATATATTAATCTTTTAAAAAAACTACATGTCCACCAAAAAGAATAAAAATAATTAATTTCAATAAAAAAATAAAATAATTTTAAGTTTTTTGGTAGGACATAATTTGTCCCAATTCTCAAGAATGAGTGGTATATATATATATATATTTATCAATTAATTAAGCAGTAATGCTTCAATAGTGGGCCGTATGCTCTACACAAAAGAAAAAAGTGATGATTTATCAATCTCAGAGCAAATGACAGCACAGATACAATCCTCTAATCATCACAGGACCCTCATATTTGTCGTGTAGAAATTTAATGTCACAGTTTTATTGGGAAACTTGCTTGTTAGGCTCTAATTTCCAGGCTTAAGTTTCTTAAAGGCTTAAATATCTGCCAATAATATGAATATAAATCTACCTGCATCACAGTTTCCACAGGTTAAACACTGTTTAAGTCCAGTGGGATGATTCATGTAGGTTCCATCAGTGCAGGGCAGGCAGGATGTACTTCTGAACTCTGTACAATCTGTTTTAACTCGACTTCCTGTGAAGAAGAAACAATGTATTATCATTATAATTATCATATTATTCACATTATATTTTAAATAATTGCTTTTCTCTCTCTGATCCCTCTTGTTCACCAGGTGACAAATATCGTACAAGCATTGTATCTTTCTGTAAATCTTCTGTCATGTCTGAATTAAGAAACAAGGAACATTTAGCTACGTAAAAGTCAGCTGTCAGAAAAAGCATCACTTTGTTTTACTGCTTATAAACAAGCAGTAAACTGTATTGATCAGCCCAGAAGTGATCAATTCTGTAAGTATCGTTGCTGGCAAACATCCTGCTTTTATGTTTCAGTTAGATCTTACCAGCAAGACATCTAGGACAGCATTCTTCTCCTATTTGGTACTCTGCACGATGACATGTGAGGGAATGTCCACTGAAAACTTTCGTTATTATTATCTGTGAAGAATAAAAACAGTTACGGGTTTTTGTGAGAACATTTTTTTGACTGAGCAGTTTTTGCTGGTGTTCAGTTGTGTGAAGAGTGCTGAGTGTCACCTAGGGGGATCTGGGGTCAAGCTCTCCCGGAAAATGCAAGTTGGTGCATTCTGTCCATAATTTTTATCCTGGCAAAGGCACCAATTTATGCATGAAAAGTATAAAATAAAACATTTCACCTTCAAAAAAGTATGTTACTAGTGATGAAGAAGTCTTATTTCTCTCCTTACTGAACAAAAAACGTATTTCTCCTAATTTAAATGCCCAACTATATTTTAGAATATAAATAACACAAATATATGTGTTTATTATCTTTATCAACTTTAAAGGCAACAGAATCTACATCAGTCAAAACATTAAAATTCTGTCACTTTCATATTAACATGTGTGACTGCACACTGACAATCACTACTCTTATCAATACTCATTATTGGTTCTTTCTCATGACTACATAATTGCTGTTGTAAAGATATTATTTTAAAATAGAAAACATTTAGAAGAGGATTAGAGTTTATATTTTAAATATAACTAAATGTTGTTTGTAGAGTTGCTACAGTATGTTTACAACAGCAAAGTCACTCTCATGTTGTTTCTGTAGAGTTCAAATATGAACTTAGAATTAGCTAAATGTGTTTTTAATGAACACATTCTTAAATGAATTAATATCCAGGTGTTTAGTTCATCATTGTGTAATTTAACTGAATTCACTGGAAGTAACCTTAACACTCAATGGAAATATAACATTTTATTTTATAATTATCTCTTTGACTAGTCAATAAGTGGAAATATGAAATGGCATATTACAGTACAGCATTATGTGTGAGAGAAATTTCACATCATTTATTTATTTATTCTTGTGTTTTCAGTCAGATATATTACAAAACTGTACATGCAGTTTGATTTCTTTTGCTACGTCTGCTTAACATTCCTCAGTCCTTCCATCAGATTCTGTTGCAGCTGATATGCATGAGATCAAATGTCAGATCACATGATGCCAGTGTCACATGACCAGATGTGTTTTTATGACGCACTTGACTTTTCTCTTTTCTGTTGATACAGAATAAAGTAAATGTGGATGACTGCTGGTTAAGATAGTTTCAACAACTAATTTAAGCTCAAGTGTATTTAGTGATCCTGATATACAGTAAATAATTGTTTAACTAACTAATTGACTAATTGACAACTAATTGATTTATAAAGGTGAACTGTGTTGACATAATTACTGACAGCATAACTTGAATCCCATCACAGCACTCAAATAATGCAGCATAATATAATTCCATTTTTTTCTTGCCCAACAAATAAAGCTATAAGCAAATATTTACAACAAATATTTGGGGTTTTTTTGTTGTTATTTTTTTTTTTTTGGGGGGGGGGGGGGGCATGAAATCTTCATGCTTGGTTTGTGTTCAGGGGCTGAGAAACATAAATAAGTCTAATGAACCTGCAGTTTGAGTTGACTGTCAGTCAGTCTGTGGTGAAATGGTGGTTTATAATAGTCACGTGACGTCAACAAGGGAAGCAACTGTGGTTACACCCAAATTCAAATAAACACGTCCTACATTTTTGTCAATTTTAAGTGTTATTGAACCTACTCTGTACAGTTGCTGTGTTTTTATGAAATATTTTATTATCGAAAACGTCGTCGAGGTGACGAAGTGCGGACTGGTGAACTTCCTTAAACTGCGTGTGACAGTTAAAACTGTAGTTTGTTGTTTTTAGTGATAAATGTTAGTTTGGCACCTTCATGAACATCAGACAACACTGTCCGTCACATGTGGTGTAACTTTACTCCTTTATTCGAACACATTATTGTACCGTGAAGGCAGCGAAACACCACGTAGAATAAACAGCTGAGGACTGTTGTCGTACTTCATGTGTCGTATTTAATGATAAAATGGCGTCAGCTTCCTCCAGAAAAGACGGAGCTCAGAATTATTATCAGACAAGTTCAGCTACTCTGTGACACTTACCAGACACAGCAATGACAAAGACATGATGTCACACTTTACCACCTTGCTTCATATAGTCTTGAACCTTTCAGTCCAGTGTTGTTGATTTCCTGTAGGAGTCCTTACACTTTTTTTCTGAATAGTTTGTTTTAAAAAAAAACAAAAACAAAAACATCAGCCAGCGGGAGGAGGAGCTGATCTATGTAGCAGATATAAAGTCTCTCACACAAACACGCCCACTTCAGGCCCGACCGAGCACCAGTCAGTGAGTTTAACAAAAGACAGACATAATGATATATGAACTACATCCTGAAATTAAAGATGTCCTGAAGGACACTGAGGAACAGTGTTGTGAACCAGTGGAGCTTCAAAATAGGTCAAATAAAAACAGATCAGGAGTTAAAGTGAATGATGTGAGTCTAGAGGTGATTTTACAGGTGAGTCACATGTCTAAGTGCTGCTTCATTATGTTTATGCAGAAATTAATTAATGTTTGACTAAATCCAGATTCACAGCCATCATATCTATTACTGGATAGAAAATACTGTCCAACAATTTATAAAATATAGGAAACAAGCATGTTTTTTTTTTTTTTTTAAAGCAGAGATTCAGCTGTAAAATATATCTAAGTTGCTTTACTAATTTTAATGCAGGCCTAAAGTGTGCATATGTTGTATAAAGAAGGAAAAAACACATTAAACTAAATATTGGATCATAAATGAAGTGAGTGAAGTTGAATGAAGTTACATTTTAAATAATAAAGTATAAATTATTACAGTTATTATAAAATATTCTAATGAAAAGATTGATTCCCTCAGAGGAGCCAGTGAGCGTCTGTGTCTGTGATGAACCACTGTGGAGGTTTGGTCTCAGAGTTTGTGTGTTTTCTTGTTTTAATACATTTGAATTAAAACTCACTTGGTATCTCTATCTGGAGAAACATAACCTGGCGGCACTTTGACTCTTTCCATATGTGAACCCTCATAATAACTAGAATTCACTGTCTTTGGCCTGTTTTCTTTAAAGAGACCAAACACAACAGTCAGAGTCTGAGTTAGAAAGTAACTGAACACATTTACTCACATTAACTTTCAGTTTTTAGGTTCTGATACTTTACTTGATTATTTCTTCTTAGAGACTTTTGACTTTTACTGGACTCCATCTATTTTAAACCAACTGAAGGCTGACAGGCTGCAGTCCATGATTCAAGACTTTAATGTCTTTTTAAAAAAGTTGGCAACCCCCCACAAAACACTTTTTATACATCTATACACATCTTTTAAACATAAATTAACAAAGTATGTTCAGTACAAAACAAACGTGTAAAAAGAACTTATATACACACTCATACTGTACATTATTACATGTATATCATCTGAAATCAAAATTCTTAGGTCCTTGTTGCTCTTTATGAGTCTGATGAAACACTGTGGTGCACAATCACAACCACAATACATGAACACTAATTAGTACATTTTACATCCCAGTCTGGGTGAATTATAAGTCAATAAATGTTGATGATTAATGAGCTCTTAGTATCAAGACTCTTCAGCAGCTACATTTAGTTTCATCCAACATGTTTTCACAGGTTTGTAACATTTACTGGTTTAAAGGATGAATCTCTATTTAAAGTTGCTTTTATTTCTATCTTCCCCTGTGTCAGTACTCACAGGGCCGATCCCTCTAGCCTCCATTTTAAAGGGAACAATATAACTCACAGCTGTTGCTCCTGTAAATCCAAAATAAAAATACTTCCACATTCACTTCTGTATGTTTGGTTTGAATCATCTACAGGGATCATTAGATCATTTTAACAAGAAAACTAATCAACACAATAACTTTCAATAGTTTCACAACATCTGACAGTCGTCCTACAACATTTAATAACATCTATGTGAAATAATGATGCAGACTGTAGACAAGCAGTTCTTAGAGGATATTTTCAGTCTGTAGTAAAGTTCAGGAAATCAAACTTGGACTTGTTTTATTTCTCATCACTGCAAAGACAATGTGCTAGAATCCAACCTGGATTGTAAACTGGATTCTAGATCACATTTACTCTGCAGGGTCAGAAAGTGTACAAGTTCCTGTCCTGATGGTCTCATCCTAAAGAGCAGAAACATCTTTTACATTTAAAAAGACATCACAGAGTGTAGCTCAGCCAGACAGTCATCAGTCAATGAACATTTCAAGAGAAAACACACTGCTGTCTTACCTGATACTGTTTAGCCTCTCTCAGCTTCCACCTCCAGTTTCCTTTTTGATGAAATATTAAGATATTAATGACATGATTTAATTAGTTCAATAAACTGAGCTTTGTCATCTATTAAAGTACATTCATTATAGTGTTAAAAAGAGACAACAAACATACCTCTATGGGAATGTCTGCATTTTCTTTTTTTTCTATAATAAAACAATGAAAAAAGTCTTAATCAACAATGTCATGACCTGTCAGAAAGTATCATCCATCAAAACTATGATAATGTTTGTATTGTCTAAATACAAATAAATAGCAACAAATCTTACCTGATACTGTCTGGCATCCAGGTAGCATCTCTGACATTTCTCCATTTGTATTTTCCTTTTTGGTGAAATATTAAAAGAGTTTAATGACATAATTTAATTAATTAAATAAACTGAGCTTTATCATCTACTAAAGTACATTCATTACAGTGTTAAAAAGAGACAACAAACATACCTCTATGGGAATGTCTGCATTTTCCTTTTTTCCTATAATAAAACAATGAAAAAAGTCTTAATCAACAATGTCATGACCTGTCAGAAAGTATCATCCATCAAAACTATGATAATGTTTGTATTGTCTAAATACAAATAGCAACAAATCTTACCTGATACTGTCTGGTATATGGTTAGCCTCGCTGAAATTTCTCCATTTGTTTTTTCCTTTTCAGTGAAATATTAAGAAATTAATGACATGATTTAATTAATTAAATAAACTGAGCTTTGTCATCTACTTAAGTACATTCATTACAGTGTTAAAAAGAGACAACAAACATACCTCTATGGGAATGTCTGCATTTTCTTTTTTTTCTATAATAAAACAATGAAAAAAGTCTTAATCAACAATGTCATGACCTGTCAGAAAGTATCATCCATCAAAATTATGATAATGTTTGTATTGTCTGATACAAAAAATAACAACAAATCTTACTTGATTTCTTCTTTATGATAAAGTAAACTAATCCAGCTATGACAATTAATAAAAAAAGCACCAAAATCCCGACAGTCACATGTATCACATGTGAACTTTGTTCTCCACATTCAGCATCAGCTGAAGCAGTTCCTGGTTTGATCAGCCGAGGCTTTGGTGATTCACATCTGGAATGACAGAGGGACATTTTTACAGGAACATTTATAGATTCCACTAATTCATTGCTGTTGTTAGAAACCAGCTGTGTCCACGGCTGATGTCAAGCTTCACTTACTGTGTGTGTGGTTGACAAGATGTAAATGTCCCATTTGAAAATGTTCCATCACTGCAGTCAGTGCACTCAGTGTCCCTGAGAGCTGTTCCTGCACAAATACAAATATACACATTGAAACTACTTCACTTTACATATTATGAAGTCATCAGTGTTATATGACATCATCACTGTCATCACATCTGTCTGATTTCATTTCAGTGAAGCTGACACTTGAAAATCACACATCCAATAATAGTCCTTTGTTTAATAATGATTGTTGACAAGTTTTTATATTTCACCATCTTGTCATTCTTGAGCTACGATGGAATCAGATTCATAACCAAACTACTGTTTAAGAGAAACTACAATGATCCAAATGTCATCAGCTTCACTGCTTCATGCAAATACTTTCAATACTAAAGATATTTATGCTAATATGTTCATGCCAGTAAACAACTAGATTGTCAGGAAATTGTATAAGTTTCATTTTAACACTTTCAGACTTTTGTCTTTTGACCAATGTAACATCCATTTTGTCTGGTGAAGGTAGTTATGACATGAAAACAAGGAAAGTGATTCATGAAGAGAAAACGATGTTTTTGTGCCCAAATAAAACAAATCTGTCCTGACAGAAAGAGCAAGATTCCTCTGCTTTTGTCTGCTGTTGAATCAATGTTGTCCACAACGTCCCTGCAGGTGTGTCAGGCTCCTCACCTTCACCATATAGAGCAAACATTCTCTATGACTATTACAACAGGAACAGAAACCTTCCTAACTAGATAAAGACTGGATCAGAACGGCTGCTGTCTGTGACTCACCTATGTTTCAATCGCCAGACAAAATCCAAAACTGAAATGACCAATCAAACGTTTCTGTTGTGGTACCATGTTCTATCTGAACGCTGGTGTGAGGGCTGCAGCACGGCAGGTACCAGTGAGCACGGGACACCAACAACTGAAATGCTAGCTATGCTAACAAACCGTCCTTCCACTTTCCACTCAGTGATGCATGAAAATAATTTCTGACTTCCATCAGTGGAAGTCAGACACCATCAGCTTCTAGAAGCATGAGGCTTTCAAACCAGTGGTGTAGTGGTGTCTTGGCAGGGTAGACTGTGGTCCATGCAGGTCTAACTTTACATACACACAACGACACCTCTGTTTCACACAGTGAACAGATTGGAGAACAAACAGAAGTTGGAGAGCTGCTACTATCTTTTTCAAGCGCCTCAGTCACTCTTAAGAGGAAAGAAGGTATATTTGAAGACAAGTTGTCAAAGGTGGAAATTAACTAATATATCAAAATGGTGCAGACTGTCAATTGTACCAGAGCAACTCTTTTGGTTCTGGTCCTCCATGGACCAATCAGCTCCTCAGTCAGACTGATCATGTTTAGGTCTGACAAGATATGAAAGAGCTTTGTAGACTTCGCCCCAGAATTGACCTCCTGACCTTTGTGTAGTGCACCTATGCAGCAGAGTGTGGGAGTCACTGAACAGCCTT
Source organism: Thunnus thynnus (assembly GCF_963924715.1). Taxonomy (NCBI): domain Eukaryota; kingdom Metazoa; phylum Chordata; class Actinopteri; order Scombriformes; family Scombridae; genus Thunnus; species Thunnus thynnus. Next base: position 29,538,473 of record NC_089529.1, read on the forward strand.
TCAAGACAAAGTAGAGCTTGAAGGTTCATCACTGCCCTTGGAAATAGAAGAATGACAAAGAGTCTGTGTGAAGGATCTACTAAAGGCTCAAACACACTGAAAGTGATAATTGATGCTCCTGTCGCACTGCAGGTTAACCGCTGCATTAGTTGGATGTAATGAATGAATGAAAAGGAGAAATGCAGAGGGAAATGAAACTGAAACTAAGAGCGTCTGTGTCCACAGTAAACCATCTGTTGACTGTTTGATGGTTATTTATTTCTGCTTTAAAACATAACTGCCGTAAAATAATCAAAATATAATGTTTTATTTCTCTCATTCAGAGGTTTTGTTCTCACTACCGCTCACTCTCCTTGCTCGACCACCGCCGCGCTGTCTCTCTCTCTCTCTCTCTCTCGCTCGGTGGTGCTCAGCTGACTGTGCTATCTCTCTCTTTTTCGGCTGCAGAGAAAACAGCTTTGGTCGCTGAGTCTGCAATTGACACTCCAAAAATCGAAAAAAGGTCGGAGTAGGCTCGTAAAGGCAGTTTGACGCACCTCATAATGCTTCTAGTGCGTGTTCGGCCATTGAAAACAATGGGTGTACTTCAAAACGTGCGTGTCAGACGCGTCCAGTGCATTTAGGCCTTAGTGGAAATTTTATGGAGCTTGTCCCATCTTTAGTTGTCATAGAGACGGTTCAGTTGTTGACACATGACATAATTTCGACTATGTCATACATGGTCAGTGGACGATTGGAGGTCAAGGACGCTTCAAATTTGACCAGAGACCATCGAGACAGTGGTCACCATCTGCCCCCATATACAACCACCTGTTATCACATGACCACAGTTCCATACTTAAGTCACATGATAACAACTGAACCATCTCCATGACAACTGAGTGAACTCCATTTGCTGATGAAGGCCATGAGATGTGGCTGAAAGCTCCAGATTACTTCAAAAAAGTCGACCTTGTGTTAAGAATCTCTGGTCAAACCATAGCATAGGGTTGATGTGGAGAGACCGTTGGGAGCTGCTACAGCAGGGTGAAATGTTCACCACATTCTTTCTTGCCTTTTGGGGCAAAAAAAAGCAGGTACGAAGATGATGTTTACACATCTGCAGCCTAAACACACCTGCAGTGTACATTGGTCATAACAGCTGCTTAGCATGTGCTCCATGCTCACCGTCTTTACTACAAAGACCTTTTAACCGAGTTAAACAGCATGGTTAAAGATGCAAGGCCTTCTTATTTTTCCGATCTTATCTCCACCAGTAAACAAAAGCCTAAAGTCCTGTCTGACACTATAAATAACACTGTCACTCCTGCAACCCCAGATGTAACTGTTTTGTCAAATAAGGATTGCAGTAATATTCTCTCCTTCTTTGTAGATATGATTAGAGATGTAAGGGCCAGCATTATCCCCTCTTCTTCCCCCCTCCCCCCTCTCTATTATAAACAGCTCCCTGCAATCTGGCTGTGTCCTATCTTACTTCAAACATGCAGTTGTTTAGCCTCTCTTGAAAAAAACAAACATTGATCCATAAATTCCCAATAACTATAGGTCTATATCCAAGCTCAGCATGACGAGTCTACTGCACACCTCTGTCCTGTGGTGTGCCTCAAGGTTCTGTTTTGGGTCCTATTTTATTTGCTTTATGTATGCTTCCCTTAGGTCATGTTATTAGCAAATTTGGAGATGAATCCTATCACTGTTATGCCGACGATATTCAGGTCTATGTATCTTTTAAGCCTGATAACCCCAACAATCTCTTTGTGTTGCACAACTGTCTGCCTGCCAATAAGGCCTGGATGTCTAACAACATTTTACAGAGACAGACAAGACAGAGGTTCTTATCATAGCCTCAGACAATATAGCTCCCAAGGTTGCTCAGAGTACTGGGTCCCTTTCCTCAGCTGTTTGGTGTAATTTAAGAAATCTCCGTGTTGTATTTGATCAGGCTATGCAGTTCGATCAGCATATTAAATCATTTACCCATACATGCTTTTTTCCAACTAAGAAATATCACAAAACTCAGGTTCTTTGTATCACAACCAGAGTTAGAGATGATTATTCACGCTTTCATATCAACCCGTCTGGACTATTGTAATTCCCTTTTCACCTGTCTGAGCAAATGGTCCAGAATGCTACTGCAAGGCTGTTAACCAGGTCCAGCAGGATGACTCATATCACACCCAATGTAATTACTTTACATTGGCTTCCCATCAGGTTTAGGATTCATTCAGGGTTTTGTTTTTACATATAGAGCCCTGGATGGACAGGCACCTAAGTACATCAGTGGCCTTCTCCATCCTTATATCGCCAGTAGATCAATTATCAACATCTTCTGACCAGGGCATACTGGTTGTCCCTTGCTCTCAACTGAAAACTAAAGGCGATCGTGCCTTTGAAGAAGTGGCTCTAACACTATGGAACTCTCTTCTTTTAGACATACGGTCTGCGGTCTCTGTAGAAACTTTTAAAAAGCAGCTAAAGACTCATCTTTTCAAATTGGCCTTTGTCTCACATCATGATGTCTACTGATTGCTCTTTTGTGTGTTTCTTTTGGGGTGCACTGTTGCCTGTGTTTTGTTTATATGTTAACTTTAACCTGTGGCTTATGATTTTATTGTTTGTATGTCTTATGGTCGTATTTTTAACTTTTATTCTTGTGGATCATTATGTGAATTCTATTTCTGTGAAAGGTGCTATACTAAATAAACTTATTATTATTATTATTATTATAGTATCTTAGGTTTTTACACAGGCCTTGTTTGTACCTTTATTTGTTAAAATCATGTTTACTTCACATATACTGCACATAGTCACTAATCAACTACGATGGTTTTACTGGTGCAAAAGTTCCACTTGACAGCAACAAGTTGACTGGTCTGTGTTCAGTTGTGACTTTTTCTACAGAATTATTGAGCTGCTTTTTTCCTGCTATCTAGTGGACAGAAATCAATACGTGCAGCTTTAATAAGCAACTTGTTTGTCAGGTCATGGTGTTCCCATTTAAAACTTCAACTACAACTATAATCTTAAAGTCAGCAGGAGAAAACCAACCTTTTTGTCTGATGTATTGTCCTGGTTGACAGCTTGTGTGTTTCAGTGCTTTCACACAGCCGTCCTCTGTGGAGTCCATACAGTAGAATCCCTCCAGTGGTTGACAAACTGTATTTGATGTTGATGTACATGATGTCTTTATCTGCAGACCAGAACCTGTCAACACATACAGAGGTTACATATGAGATACTAAACTTCTCTTCTGTTCAATCTACTAGACAGCAACAGCATGCTGATCTTTTTTCTGACTTACAGACAATCTTCAGTTTTTATGACATCTTTGGGAAATGTGAAACAATAGTTTCTCCCATTTATGAATTCATGAGAAAATATCTGCATAAATGAGGGCTGGAGAATAAAACCACCCGTACATATCACCCCGTGGAAATGTGATTTCTGTGAGGAGAGGTCGCTTCTAATATTACTGCAAGTCCCTCTGACACAAAATAGCTCACAGCTGTTTAAAAACTAATGAAAAAAACAGACAACACCAAAGTCTCAGCTGATAACTTGCTCTCAAAACCAAACAGAAAAAACTTCAACATCAACGTCAGAATTTGGAAAGTGACAAACTTCTCATGTGACAACAACCTGTTGTGGCACTAAAACTGTCTCACTGGAGGCATTTCATCACATTTCTCTATGTGGTGTTTGTTGTTGTTTATTGATCAATCTCAGATTAAACTGAGAAAACAACAGCACAGATACAATCCTCTAATCATCATTTTCCTCATTGTTGTCATGTAGAAATTTAATGTTACAGTTTTATTGGGAAACTTGCTTGTTAGGCTCTAATTTCCACTGTGGAAGTTGTCTCAAGGCAGTAGACTCGTCATGCTGAGTCTCTGCATCTTCATAATGAAGCCGCCAACCAGACAGTTTATTCACTTCTTACAGCATTGACAGTGAGACTTGCAGTAAAAAACATTTTTACTGGCCTTAAATTGATACTAAGGCTTCAATTTCTGTCAATAATATGAATGTAAATCTACCTGCATCACAGTTTCCACAGGTGAAACACTGTTTAAGTCCAGTGGGCTGATTCATGTAGGTTCCATCAGTGCAGGGCAGACAGGATGTGCTTCTGAACTCTGTACAATCTGTTTTAACTCGACTTCCTGTGGAGAAGAAACAATTTATTATCATTATAATTATCATATTATTCACATTATATTTTAAATAATTGCTTTTCTCTCTCTGATCCCTCTTGTTCACCAGGTGACAAATATCGTACAAGCATTGTATCTTTCTGTAAATCTTCTGTCATGTCTGAATTAAGAAACAAGGAACATTTAGCTACGTAAAAGTCAGCTGTCAGAAAAAGCATCACTTTGTTTTACTGCTTATAAATAAGCAGTAAACTGTATTGATCAGCCCAGAAGTGATCAATTCTGTAAGTATTGTTGCTGGCAAACATCCTGCTTTTATGTTTCAGTTAGATCTTACCAGCAAGACACATAGGACAGCATCCTCCCGCTGTTTGGTACTCTGCACGATGACATGTGAGGGAATGTCCACTGAAAACTTTCATTATTATTATCTGTGAAAAGTAAAAAACAGTTTTGGGTTTTTGTGAGAAAACATTTTCACTGAACTGTTTTGCTGGTGTCCAGGTTGTGCAACAAGCACCAAAAGTCACCTAGGGGGGTCCAGGGTCAAAATCTCATGGAAAATGCAATTTGGTCATGATTTTTATCCTGGCAAATACACCAATCCAGCATGAAAAGTATAAAATAAAACATTTTACCTTAAAAAAGTATGCTACTAATGATAGAGTCCTATTTCTCTCCTTACTGAACAAAAAATGTGTAGTCCAACTCTAATTTAGAATAAAAATAACACAAATATCTGCGTTTATTATCTTTATCAACTTGAAAGGCAACAGAATCTAAATATAATAAGAAAATATTTACAACAAATAAGAAACACATTGCTAAAAAAGAATGTAGTCTTCTAGAAAAAACATACAATATAAATGACATATTAATGCTTGGTTTATGTTCAGGGGCTGAGAGACATAAATGAGCCTCATGAACCTGCAGTATGAGATGAAATATGGTTTATAATGGAGTCATGCGATGTCAACAAAAGGGAAGCAATTATGTTTCCACCGCAGTTCAAATAAACACTTCCTACATTTTTAGTCAAGATTAAGTGTTATTGAACCCGTTGTATTGTTATTGTAGTATTGTATTTTATTGGGACCATGTACAGTGTTAAACATAAATGTTAACATTTGATGTACTGTACCAGAGTTAGTTTACAGCTAGTTTTCACCTGCAGCCCTTTATAATTAAAACATAAAACAGCGCAATAATAAATAGTACAAAGCAAAAAACACACAGGAAACATAATACAAAATACAAAACTACACACAATAACACATCACATACACCCACAATGTTGAGTAGAAATTAATAATAAAACTTCTTTATACAGTCGCTGTGTTGTTCTTAAATATTTTGTTATCGACAACAGGATGACGTCAAAGTGCGGACTAGTGAACTTCCTTAAACTGCGCATGACAGTTGAAACTATAGTTTGTTATTTTGAGTGATAAATGTTAGTTTGGTACCTTCATGAACATCAGACAACACTGTCCGTCACATGTGGTGTAACTTTACTCCTTTACTCGAACACATTATTGTACCGTGAAAGCAGCGAAACACTCCAAGAATAAACCGTTGGGAAATAACCTTCATGAACCGCCTTGAACTGAAATGGCGTTTAGCTTCCGCCAGAGAGGACAAGGCCTGACGATACTTCAGAATCAGACAAGTTCAACTAATCTGCGGCACTTACCAGTAAGAGCATCGACGACTCCATGATGTCACACGTTACCACCTTATTTCATATAGTCTTGAGCCATTTAGTCCAGTGTGTTTTTTAACAAAATATTCAGAACAAGAGTCAGAGGACTTCGACAGTTTCAGGAAAAGAAAGTCATGTGGGCGGCAGGAAGAAGGAAGGAGGAGCTGGTGATAGAGATTATAATCCAGTGATCCATGGAGTTTATCATCTGAATAAAATATTTCTAATTCCATCATATAGCTACGGCAGCCTGTCAGAGACTAAATCCACATAGAGACAAACAGAAAAATGTAAACTTTCTTCACCAGTTAAGGCTCACAATAAGTTAAGTATGCGATTTAAATAGTCTGAAAACTATACAGCAAAGGAAAGAAGACAAGAGTCCCAGATGGCTGCTGTCACTGGTCACACCTGATGTAGACTGACCGAAGAGCAGAGAACAAGGAGATAACGTTACACTCTTCTCTTCATTCCTCAGTATGTACATCCTCGCCCCCCTCCTCGCATCTTAATCCCTCCCACCTGAGATACGAGCGGAAGAGGCGAGGACACACACACACACACATTGAATGCTTGGTCTAAGTGTTCTGTCAGAAAAACTGAGGCAATCCAGGAGACCAGTAAACAATCTTTAATAATGTGACAACAGCCTGTTGTGGCACTAAAACTGTCTCACTGGCAGCATTTCATCACATTTCTCTATGTGGTGTTTGTTTCTACATGCAGTCTGTAAGTTTAAGCAGTTATAATTAATTATAATAAAATAAATCATTAAATATAATTATTAATTAATTAAGCAGTAATGCTTCAACAGAGGGCAGTATGCTCCACACAAAAGAAAAAAAGTGATTATTGATCAATCTCAGATTAAACTGAGAAAACAACAGCACAGATACAATCCTCTAATCATCATTTTCCTCATTGTTGTCATGTAGAAATTTAATGTTACAGTTTTATTGGGAAACTTGCTTGTTAGGCTCTAATTTCCACTGTGGAAGTTGTCTCAAGGCAGTAGACTCGTCATGCTGAGTCTCTGCATCTTCATAATGAAGCCGCCAACCAGACAGTTTATTCACTTCTTACAGCATTGACAGTGAGACTTGCAGTAAAAAACCTTCTTACTGCCCTTAAATCATTACTAAGGCTTAAATATCTGCCAATAATATGAATATAAATCTACCTGCATCACAGTTTGCACATGTATAACAATGTTTAAGTCCAGTGGGCTGATTCATGTAGGTTCCATCAGTGCAGGACAGACAGGATATACTACTGAACTCTGTACAATCTGTTTTAACTCGACTTCCTGTGGAGAAGAAACAATTTATTATCATTATAATTATCATATTATTCACATTATATTTTAAATAATTGCTTTTCTCTCTCTGATCCCTCTTGTTCACCAGGTGACAAATATCGTACAAGCATTGTATCTTTCTGTAAATCTTCTGTCATGTCTGAATTAAGAAACAAGGAACATTTAGCTACGTAAAAGTCAGCTGTCAGAAAAAGCATCACTTTGTTTTACTGCTTATAAACAAGCAGTAAACTGTATTGATCAGCCCAGAAGTGATCAATTCTGTAAGTATCGTTGCTGCCAAACATCCTGCTTTTATGTTTCAGTTAGATCTTACCAGCAGAACATCTAGGACAGCATTCTCCCCCTATTTGGTACTCTGCTGGATGACATGCGAGGATCTGTCCGATGAAGACTTTCAGTATTATTATCTGTGAAGAGTAAAAACAGTTTTGGGTTTTTTGAGTGAAAAAAAATTCACTGAACTGTTTTGCTGGTGTCCAGGTTGTGCAACAAGCACCGAAAGTCACCTAGGGGGGTCCAGGGTCAAAATCTCATGGAAAATGCAATTTGGTCATGATTTTTATCCTGGCAAACCATATTTCACCTCGTACTACAGGCTCATGAGGCTCATTTATGTCTCTCATTGTATGTTTTTTCTAGAAGACTACATTCTTTTTTAGAAATGTTAACATTTGATGTACTGTACCAGAATTAGCTTACAGCTAATTTTCATCTGCAGCCCTTTATAATTAAAACATAAAACAGCACAATAATAAATAGTACAAAGCAAAAAACACACCGGACACATAATACAAAATACAAAGCTACACACAATAACACATCATATACACCCACAATGTTGAGTAGAAATTAATAATATAAACTTCTTTACACAGTCGCTGTGCTCTTCTTAAATATTTTGTTATCGACAACAGGATGACGTTATCAAAGTGCGGACTGGTGAACTTCCTTAAACTGCGCATGACAGTTGAAACTAGTTGATTTTTAGTGATAATTGTTAGTTTGGTACCTTCATGAACATCAGACAACACTGTCCGTCACATGTGGTGTAACTTTACTCCTTTACTCGAACACATTATTGTACCGTGAAAGCAGCGAAACACCACGAAGAATAAACCGTTGGGAAATAACCTTCATGAACCGCGTTGAACTAAAATGGCGTTTAGCTTCCGCCAGAGAGGACAAGGCCTGACGATACTTCAGAATCAGACAAGTTCAACTAATCTGCGGCACTTACCAGAAACAGCAACGATGAAGACATGTTACCACCTTATTTCATATAGTCTTGAGCCATTTAGTTCAGTGTGTTTTTTAACAAAATATTCAGAACAAAAGTCCAAAGACTTCGAACGTTTCAGGAAAAGAAAGTCAGGCGGGCGGCAGGAAGAATGAGGGAGGAGCTGATGATAGACATCATAGTCCAGTAATCCATGGTGTTTATCATCTGTATAAAATATTTCTAATTCCATCATATAGCTACGGCAGCCTGTCAGAGACTTTCAGGACTAAATCCACATAGAGACAACCAGCAAACTGTAAACTTTCTTCACCAGTTAAGGCTCACAATAAGTTAAGTATGCGATTTAAATAGTCTGAAAACTACACAGCAAAGAAAAGAAGACAAGAGTCCCAGATGGCTGCTGTCACTGGTCACACCTGATGTCGACTGACCGAAGAGCAGAGAACAAGGAGAAAACGTTACAACCCTCTTCTCATTCCTCAGTATGTACATCCTCGCCCCCCTCCTCGCATCTTAATCCCTCCCACCTGGGCGGAAGAGGCGAAGCAACAGGCATTTAACAAAATGAGACATCCTCGCCTCAAAGCCGTCATGTCAATAAAATAAAACATGCGGCAGAGCTGCATCATCTTTAAAGTCAACAATAGTCCTGCACAGATGATAAGTGATAATATTACAGGGATATTAATAACCAGGTTATAAAGTCTTAAAAGGGAGCAGAGAATGTACATGTGATATATATATATATATATATATATATATATATATACACACACACACACACACACACACACACACACACAGATGTAACACTTGAACTCTTTCATTCCTTTTCAGCCTGTACATAAGTTCTGTAACTCTGTTTGAGTCTTTGACCAATACCCTCTACACTTTGAAAAAGTCTAACACAAAAAGTGACGATAAGTTTTAACACAGAGACATGTTCCACCTCTTTCTTTCAAACTTTCATTTGCTCCTAAATTTTCCAAAAAACCCACAAATTCCACAAAACCATTAAAAAAATTATAACCTCACGTTCATTCATACTTTGAATGTAGAGACTACATTTGTTTACATGCATTTCTTTTTCGTACATGGATGATTTTTTAGAAATGATTTAATGTATGTCTAGTATGTAGTTGAGTCTTAAGTCGGTCAACTCTTTGATAGCTTCTACACATTCTTTGAAAAACAGAAGAAGTAAAGTTAAGTCAGAAATGCTCCAACTCTTTCACTCTCTTCTTTCACTTTGGTGCTTCTCTTTTTAAGTTTTGTCCATATTTTTTTCTCTCTTGTGGTGAACTCGTCATAACAACTAAAAGAAGGAAATATCTTTGAGAAAGTCTGTAGACGATGTTCCATTCAAGTCTTTTGTTGCTGTTGTGCACAGGTCAACATTTAATGACTTTAGAAAAACATTATCTGATAATGTTGCTGATTACCATCAAAGTTATTTAGTTAAAATAGTGAATCATGTACAGTTGAAAAAATGCCTGAAAACAGGTCAGTGTTTAATAGTTTGTTAATCTGGTGTCTTATATCATGACTTCAAAAAAAGAAACATATATTTACATGAAACATTGTCAAAGGGTTATGGTTAGGAAGGGTTACACCCTCTTAAAGATCTTTCCTTCTGTTTCTGTCACACGTAGAAATATTTCAGCTATAACATTTAAAGTTTGTAATAACTATTATAGTTTTATTATTTAAATTTCATTTGAAATTGTTTCTGGACATGAAAAATATCTTAAGGTTTGGATCAATTAAGTTGATCTTATCTTATAATGTCTGTAAAAGAAGGAAAGGGTTTCAAGAGGGTCTGAAGGCTGTTTCAGTCAAATCCTTTTTATTGTTGTACATATGTCAGATTTTAACAAGGAAGACAAACTTTCATTCTTATCGGAATCAGTTTAATTATTTCAACATATTACAAGTTTGGAAGTAGACGTTTTGGATGGTACACTGCGTTAGGGTTAGACCTATTGAGATCATTTTACTCAGAATTTAAGTTGAAAGAGGAAGAGGAGTTTTACACATCAAGTATCTTTACAGGTACTACTGCATATGTATAAAAAAGTTGTATAAAGCCCTTTGTGGCTCCAGAGAGAGCTGTACAAAGTCTGACAAATTCCCTCAAGTGAATTAAAGTTGATACAGCTTAAAAATGGAGACATTTATTTCACTGATGAGTAGCAGCACTACAATTTTTAAAAATGATTTCAAAAAGTCATGAAAAGTATGAGAGTGGTGATGTCATCAGTAGCAGCATTAGTATCAGTAGTATTAGACATTTAAGCTGTTGTCTCTGTACTAGTAAGAGACTGTAAGCGGTATTAGTAGCTGTGATGGACGTCTCGCTGGCTCCTCAGAATCAGGAGTGATAACTGACTGATTGATTACTAACAACTAATAGATGGACTAGTACAGTAGTAGCCCTTAAAGTGTTTGTAATAACTAATTGAATGTGAATAAGTTCTTTTGGCCTAGTTGTGTCCACATTGTTTTCTCTCTTGTGCTGAACTTGCCTTAATGACTTTGTAAAAGAAGGAAAGATCTTTAAGAGGGTCTGTAGACAATCTTCCATTCAAATCTTTTTTATTGTCCACAGCTCAGCATTTAATGGCAATAGAAGTGAAAAATGTTCCACCAAACTAATTCTAAATAATAACTACTTTATTTGTTTGTTGACTCAATATATTGAATGATGAGCAATTTCAAATGTTGCCAGGAAATAGGCCAGAGTTTGATAGCTTATTTAACAAGTGTCTTGTTATGTCATGACATTGCAATATGAACAAGAAACATGTTTGGATGGAACATTGTCAAAGGGTTAGGGATGGTTAGACCCTCCTAAAGATCTTTAACACAGGTGAACTCGTTATAACACGTTTAGATGGAACATTAATTCATTAGTGAGCAGCAGTAGTAGTTGTATTATTTGTAGCAGCTATAATAATAAGGTAGTAGCATAAGCAACAGCAGTACTGAAACACCTTTTAAAAGATTACATAAACATGTATCAATGTCCAACGTCCACAGAATCTGGTTGAGTTGAATGAATACAGGGGCAAATAATCATTGTACAAGAAAAAAAACTCAGTTAAAGCACAATAAAATTATAATATCTGGAATAATGTAATGATATTGCCTACATGGAAGTAACAGTAATAATCAATCATTGTAACAGTCATAATGTTAGTTGCAGGTATATCATCACAGGAAAGACCACAAGCTTTGTAAGTAAACATTAACAGTCAGTAATCAAATCTTATAATGCTGGTAGACTGAAACGCTTATAAAACCATTACTCATTTATTCTTTCAAAAGGATCATTATTCTGATAGGAATAAACAGGAAAAACTAGCAAACAAACTTTCACTCTGAAGTTAAAGTATTTATTAGTCAGTAATATTAAATAATTTTAGTGCAGAAAAGTAAGATCTTCAGTTGTCATGCTGACACTCAAAAGAGCAAATATTCTGTATTTTGTCCACATACGAGGCCACACAGAGCACCAATATGACTGGACTGTCAAAGTCTTCATGAAAGCAATCTTTGTCTTGCACGTCCTGTACTGTAGACCACAGTATTCAGATAGAGGGAAAAAAGAAAAAAACAATTAATTAGTCAAATATAAAATTGATAAAGTAGTACATTTTATGTAGAATTTCATGTTATGAGTCTTACTGTTAGTGTGAAGAAAAATATTAAGATGTACATTTTTATATGTAGGATCTAAACTTCAAGGATGCACTGATAGAGGTCCAGACATGACCAACTATTAGTTGTAGTGAGCTACTTTTGAAGCGCTTCACTACTGCTGATAGTAATTTCCTGCATGTACAATAAATACACTATAATTTGAAGGCAGTGGTGGGCCTTTCTTGTGAAGCCTGAAGTGTACATGTGTGGTGAGTTAAAGTGCTGTTTGTCAGGTCTGTACATGTTCACAACTCCTACATCAAGTTACATGTAAACAAGTTTAACATGTAAACATGTCTGCCTTCAGCTGATAATACTGTAAAAATATAAGTGTGGTTGATACATTATAACAGTTTCAAAAACTGTGTGCTGTGGAACAATATTATTTAAATATGTATAAACCTTAAAAGAATGTGTGTGTATGTATGTCTCCACTTTGTGACACTGATTGTATATTTGTGTTTTATTCTGTGTGTGTCTGTGGATCTCTCTCCCTCTCTCTGATGAACCCGCTGCGGTCTCTCTGATTGGCTGTATGACTGATTGTGATTTAGTGTGTGTATCATTCCAAAGAGCTGACTGCTTCCAGTCTAAAAACTAGTGGTTTAAAGGTTGACTTCCTCCAGCTCCTGCAGGTTCTCCTCCAGCCAGCATGTTGTGAACGACTCTCCTGTGAAATACTGCAAAAAGTATCTTGCAAGTATGTTTACAGGAAGAGATTTGTATCTTGGTTTATTTTTGCTTTGAGTAGATCATTTAGTTTAATTCTGTTTGTTAATTGTAACATTTTGGTCGCCTAAAAAAAGTCTTGTTCAGCGTTTGGTTGTGATAAAAGATCCTCTAAGGAGTTGGGTGTTCAGTTTTTCCGGTGAGTACATTTTGTTTTAATGGTATTAGGCCTGTTTTTCACTGGCGAAAATTAGCATTAGCATTATCATTATTAACCATAGATTAGGGCTGTGCGATATGACGATATATATCGTTTCGTTTGACGATTGAAAAAAATATATTGTTTCATTTTATGTTATATCGTTTATATCGTGGTGTCGCAAATCACACTCTTTACGGCAATATCTTTTGTCATTTGACAATGCTTTGCGTTCTTCCGCACAGCCGGATGTAAGGCAAAGGCAAAGGACAAAGGCAAGACGACATAAACGAACATGGAGGAGTGTGCACAGGAGTTCAACGGGGAGCTCGTACCTAAGAAAGGGGCTACTTCTGTCGTACCGTCTACCATAGATTATAAAAGCACTGTGCTAATCAAGCTAGCGTATTTACTAAGTATTTACAAAAATAAGTTGACAGGTTGTACATATCAGTTAGTCTTCATCTGTCTGACAAGCAGAATAATGGATGACCTGCAATTTTCTGCTACTAAACTCAGATAAAACTGAAGTTATTGTGCTTGGCCCTAAACACCTTAGAAACACATTATCTAATGATATAGCTACTCTGGATGGCATTACCCTGGCCTCCAGCACCACCGTAAGGAATCTGGGAGTTATCTTTGATCAGGATATGTCCTTTAACTCCCACATAAATCAAATCTCAAATACTGCCTTTTTTCACTTATGTAATATCGCAAAAATCAGGCACATCCTGTCCAAAAAAGATGCAGAAAAACTAGTCCACACATTTGTTACTTCTAGGCTGGATTACTGCAATTCCTTATTATAAGGCTGCTCTAACAAGTCTCTAAAGACTCTCCAGCTGGTCCAGAATGCAGCTGCACGTGTATTGACTAAAACTAGAAAGAGAGATCACATTTCTCCCATTTTAACTTTGCTGCATTGGCTTCCTGTAAAATCTAGAATAGAATTTAAAATCCTTCTCCTAACTTACAAAGCCCTTAATGTTCAGGCACCATCATATCTTGAAGAGCTCATAGTACCGTATTATCCCACTAGAACACTGTGCTGCCAGAATGCAGCTTACTGGTGGTTCCTACAGTCTCCAAAAGTAGAATGGGAGGCAGAGCCTTCAGCTATCAGGCTCCTCTCCTATGGAACCATCTACCAGATTTGGTCCGGGGTGCAGACACCCTCTCTATGTTTAAGAGTAGGCTTAAAACTTTCCTTTTTGATAAAGCTTATAGTTAGGGCCGACCAGGCTCACCTTGGATCAGCCCTTAGTTATGCTGCTATAGGCCTAGACTGCTGGGGGACTTCCCATGATGCACTGAGCTCCTCTCTCCTCCTCCTCCTCTCCATCTGTATGCATTCATGTAACATCAATGCATGTCACTAACCTTGCCTCTTCCCCAGAGTTTTTTTGTGCTTTCTCATCTCGCAGGAAACCCTGGGTTCTGGACTGAGCCTTCGCGGTCCTTCACAGTCCTGTTGGCATCCTTCCCTCGCTGCTATTGTTATTGTTGTGATTGTTGTTGATCTGTCCCCCCCCCCCCCACCCTTCCCTCTTTCTTTCTCTGTCTCAACCCAACCAGTCAAAGCAGATGGCCGCCCACCTAGAGCCGGGTTCTGCTTGAGGTTTCTACCCGTTAAAGGGGAATTTTTCCTTACCACTGTCGCCAAGTGCTGCTCATGGGGGAATTGTTGGGTCTCTGTAAATGAAAGAGTACGGTCTAGACCTGCTCTATGTGAAAAGTGCCCTGAGATGACTTTTGTTGTGATTTGGCAAATAAAAATTGATTGATTGATTGATTGATTGATTGATTGAATAAAGCATGATATTATATTATTAATATATTAATATAATATTATAATATTAGCACGAACAGTTAGTGAGCTTTAGATAAGTCCACTGGAGGCAAGGAGGACAAAAATCTGAGGATATTAGACAAATTAGGTAGAGATGCAAAATGAACACCAACCTCTGCTCATAAGCACAAGTGTTAGTGAGGAAAACAATGACAAAGGCAGAAATAAAAAGTAACGATTTCTTGATGCACTTGCGCAGACAACATCATTTGTCTGGGTTCCTTCTTTGACCATCACTTGAGTTTCTGCGCAACTGTTGGATAAGAAAAGTGAAAGACTGCTTTATTTCTTTGTTATTGGATTCAAATGGAAACTCATTTTAACAAAGTAATGTCACACTGATGCAATAATAAATCAATACAAATATATAAATAAAATGAACCATGCTTACAACAAAGTAGTGGGTCAATTATTTAGAATTAAGTTGCAATATTATAAAAACATTCACAGATCTAAAAGTGTAGGTTCACATCAGAAAGTATTAATGCATGTATCGAATACATGACTTACACACTCTTATCTATGTGCACGACATACAAAATATGGTCTACAAAGCTGACATGTTAACACCTGTTATTCTAGTTACTTTAAGCTTATTACTCAACATATGACTCAGCTTAAAAACGAACTGAAGAAATTGTCACAACAAGCAGCCAGACCTCCTGCACACTCATTCACTAATCACACAACATCAACAGGTGACTGAACAACCACTCAATTAAAAACGGGATCAATTCCACATGAATGAGTGAGTCCAGACAGCTCACTGTAACTTCAAGAAGCAAACTACCCACAACACATTATATATATATATATATATATATATATATATATATATATATCTCTGCTGCATTCTTGTTAAGGAAATAAATTCACACAACAGCCACAGTGACATTTAACCATCAGAGATGAAATTAGCGACCAAAGAGACAGAGAGGGAGAGGCTGTATCTGACTCATGTTATCTGACGTCTTCTTCTTTCTTTCATGGAGATTAAGTATACATGTTATTACGTCCATTTGTAGCTGTTGGTCATCTTGTTTGTTAGTTAACAGAACTTTGTGGCTGTTGGTTAACCAGTCTGATATCATTAGCAACAATGACCCACAAGCTAACTCGCCTGGTTGTTTCTCCGGTTGCTTCTCTCTCCAGCCTCCCCGGTGGCGTCCTGCTGCTGCTGCGCTGCGCAGTCCAAATCCTTTCCATCGTTAGCTTAACAACAGTCCTTAACAGTCCTTCAGGGCTGCTACAACAAGCTAACTGTTGCCTTGGCTAATGCAAGGAGCTATCTACTGCTCGTTATCTACTGCTGCTATGTCAGCAATGTCCGTTCCTTGCAAAATAAGGCTGCTTTCACACCAAATCAGGTGGTGCGGCGATTCATTTGAATGGGGGTAGTGCGGCTCGGCTATGACCGTTTTGGTCGCTGTGGCACCACACTTGCCTGCGGCCGGAGAGTTAAGCCAGAGTCAACTTTTGGAGAAATGCAACCCGACGTCACTGCGGCTGAAAGCTGGGGTGGCCAATCACAGCGGGAGATCAGAGTGACAAGAGTTGTAAACTCAGCCGTGAGGGAGGACAAAGACGTTACTTGGACGAGGATGGGGATGGAGAACAGATGTCTCACTCAAGCAGCAACCTCCAGGGCTGAAAAATGAAGCCAACAGGGAAGTGCCAAAAACCTGCATACTATCTAATGGCCATCAGGGGGCGACTCCACTGGCTGCAAAAAGAAGTCTGATTGTATGGAAGTCTCTGAGAAAATGACCCTACTTCTCTCTTGATATATTACCTCAGTAAACTGTTTCCTAATGAGTTTATGGTCTCAATTGCTAGTTTCAAGTCTTCTTCAATACAGCATGATATTCATTTTGTAAATTATGGTCCCATTTAGAGTAAAATAGTCAATAAAACAGCGTATGCTTTAGGACATGGCTACGTTGTGATTGACAAGTCACTACCACGGTGACAACGTTGCTTATGTAACGTAACCATGACATATAGGCGTAGCTGCTGCTATTTCACAGTGTGTTTTCACTTCACTAAAGTTAATTGTAAGATTTAGACCGCATAAAAAAGTCGTGTTCAGGTTGGTTGTAATAAAAGACCCACCGATGAGTCGGATGATCAATTTTTCCGGTGTGTACATTTTGTTTTAATGGTTTTAGGCCTGTTTTTCGCAAGTGAAAATTAGCATTAGCATTATCACTGTTAACCATAGATTGTAAATGGACTGTGCTAAACAAGCTAGCAGCTAGCGCTATGGTCAGCGCCGCCCTCTCGTCCAAATATGGTCACTTCTGGCTCCAAAAATCAAACATGACAACGGTCAAATCCAAGAAGGGGATAGTCAAATTGCTACACTCGAGGCTTCAAAACGGCAGTTCGCAAACCAATGGGTGACGTCATGGTGACTACATCCATATTTTTATTTGATGAACGTGGGTGCTGACACGTGAAAATGAAATAAATGGGGTTGTTTCTATACCAAAAAGCAAAACTACGGTATGGCCGGTGGGCAAATAACCGCAGTAAGCCTACTAGACACTGCCCATAAACACCTAGAGAGCCCAAACACATCAGCACTGCTCCTGTTTGCGGACTTCTCGTCTGCCTTCAACACCCTTCAACTTCACATCTTAGCTAAAAAACTTACAAACTGCTTCCACCTGGATCACAAGCTAATTCTGTGGACCATAGACTTCCTTACCCCAAGAACACAGAAGGTCTTGGTCAACAAAAGGCTCTCCGACCTTCGGCATACATCCACTAGTTCCCCCCAAAGCTGTGTCCTCTAACCACTGTGGTTCATCCTGTACACAGATGACTGTAGAAGCCATCATCCTAGTCGCCACCTGATGACGTTTGCGAACAATACTGTGCTCTTTTCCCTGTTCTCAGGCCCAATATGATGGGCCCGCCTTTAGTGAGTTTTTGGAATGGTGTGACAGCTCTTGTTTTGAGCTGAATGTCACCAAGACCAAGCATGGAGAAGGGAGCACTGTGACCATAGTTCATGGGAAACAGTAGAAGCTGTACACCAGTACAAATACCTGAGCACTGTCATGGATGACAAACTGTGTTTTGATGCAACACATAGGTGATCATCAAGAAGTGCCAACAGCGTCAGTATTTCCTGAGGAAGCTAAACTCCTTTGGAGTAAGTAGAAATCTCCTCACCATATTTTACAACTCCTTCATCAAAAGCATAATTATCATTCATCTGCTGGTTCCACTCTCTCACAATCCAAAAAAAGAAGCGCCTCCAGAATACAATGAACACCTGCTACTTGAATGTCCTTTTACTATGCCTGCCTCACGAATTGCCCCTTGTGGATAAAATAAGTTTTTTGAATTGAACTGAATTGAATTGAATTGGTAATGTCTTGAAAATTCCCATGTGTGACACAGATTTTTTCCATTGTTACAAAAAACCCAGCTCACTCTTGTAATGATCAGTGTGCTATAGCAGGAAAAAAATGTTCTTTTGCTTTGCTTTTTGTGCTTTTAGAGAATAAATTCATAAATAATCAATGAATAATTCAATAGAAAAGTGTCTTACATTGTCCATGCTGTGCAGTTCACACCATCCTGTGAAAAATAGCCTGGCTGACAGTCGTCACACACTGTATCAGTTCTGCTGGTTCCTTAGAGAAAGAGACACATCTGAGATTACTCACCATCACTGATCATTCACTGACAGAACAGTCTGACTTTGACATTTGTTGTCGGTTGACGGTTGTTTTATACTCTGACCAGGTGCACAGTGTGTGTTTCTCTGTCAAATTGCATCACACATCCAATAATAGTTCTTTGTTTAATAATGATTGTTGACAAGTTTTTATATTTCACCATCTTATCATTCTTGAGCAACGATGGAATCAGATTCATAACCAAACTACTGTTTGAGAGAAAACTACAATGATCCAAATGTCATCAGCTTCACCGCTTCATGCAAATACTTTAAATATTAAAGATATTTATGCTAATATGTTCATGCCAGTAAACAACTAGATTGTCAAGAAATCGTATAAGTTTCATTTTAAGACTTTCAAACTTTTACCTTTTGACCAATGTAACATCCATTTTGTCTGGTGAAGGTAGTTATGACATGAAAACAAGGACAGTGATTCATGAAGAGAAAACTATGTTTTTGTGCCCAAATAAAACAAATCTGTCCTGACAGAAAGAGCAAGATTCCTCTGCTTTTGTCTGCTGTTGAATCAATGTTGTCCACAACGTCCCTGCAGGTGTGTCAGGCTCCTCACCTTCACCATATAGAGCAAACTTTCTCTATGACTATTACAACAGGAACAGAAACCTTCCTAACTAGATAAAGACTGGATCAGAACGGCTGCTGTCTCTGACTCACCTACGTTTCAATCGCCAGACAAAGACCAAAACAGAAATGACCAATCAGACGTTTCTGTTTTGGCACCATGTCCTATCTGAACGCTGCTGTGAGGGCTGCAGCACAGCAGGTACCAGTGAGCACAGGACACCAACAACTGAAATGCTAGCTATGCTAACAAACAGTCCTTCCACTTTACACTCAGTGATGCAGGAAAATAATTTCTGACTTCCATCAGTGGAGGTCAGACACCACCAGCTTCTAGAAGCATGAGGCTTTCAAACCAGTGGTGTAGTGGTGTCTTAGCAGGGTAGACTGTGGTCCATGCAGGTCTAACTTTACATACACACAACAACACCTCTGTTTCACACAGTGAACAGATTGGAGAACACACAGAAGTTGGAGAGCTGCTACTATCTTTTTCAAACACCTCAGTCACTCTTAAGAGGAAAGAAGGTATATTTGAAGACAGGTTGTCAAAGGTGGAAATGAACTAATATATCAAAATGGCACAGACTGTCCATTGTACCAGAGCAGCTCTTTTGGTTCTGGTCCTCCATGGACCAATCAGCTCCTCAGTCAGACTGATCATGTTTAGGGCTGACAAGATGTGAAAGAGCTTTGTAGACTTTGCTCCAGAATTGACCTCCTGACTTTTGTCTAGTGCACCTATGCAGCAGAGTGTGGGAGTCAGCCTTTCAAGACAAACTAGAGCTTGAAGGTTCATCACTGCCCTTGGAAATAGAAGAATGACAACAAGTCTGTGTGAAGGATCTAAGTGGAAATCTATGGAGCTTGTCCCACTTTTAGTTGTCGTGGAGATGGCTCAGTTGTTAACACATAACATAATTTGGACCACGTGATACGTGGTCAGTGGTCAATTGGAGGTCAAGGACGCTTCAAATTTGACGATCATTAAACAGAGACAGTGGTCACCATCTGCCCCCATATACAATCACCTGTTATCACATGACCAAAGTTTCATACTAAGTCACATGATAACAACTGGACATCTGAGCGAATTCCATTTGCTGATGATGATGGACAAATTTTACATTAAAAAAGTTTGGACAAGTTTTATGTTGGATAAATCTTGAAAACACAAACTCATTTCATCTTCACCCCATTCCTCAGGAGCAATTTATAATGAATAAGTGTAGAAGCCAAGATAGTATCTTAGGTTTTTACACAGGCCTTGTTTGTACCTTTATTTGTTAAAATCATGTTTACTTCACATATACTGCACATAGTCACTAATCAACTATGATGGTTTTACTGGTGCAAAAGTTCCACTTGACAGCAACAAGTTGACTGGTCTGTGTTCAGTTGTGACTTTTTCTACAGAATTATTGAGCTGCTTTTTTCCTGCTATCTAGTGGACAGAAATCAACACGTGCAGCTTTAATAAGCAACTTGTTTGTCAGGTCATGGTGTTCCCATTTAAAACTTCAACTACAACTATAATCTTAAAGTCAGCATAAGAAAACCAACCTTTTTGTCTGATGTATTGTCCTGGTTGACAGCTTGTGTGTTTCAGTGCTTTCACACAGCCGTCCTCTGTGGAGTCCATACAGTAGAATCCCTCCAGTGGTTGACAAACTGTATTTGATGTTGATGTACATGATGTCTTTATCTGCAGACCAGAACCTGTCAACACATACAGAGGTTACATATGAGATACTAAACTTCTCTTCTGTTCAATCTACTAGACAGCAACAGCATGCTGATCTTTTTTCTGACTTCAAGACAATCTTCAGTTTTTATGACATCTTTGGGAAATGTGAAACAATGGTTTTTCGCATTTATGAATTCATGGGAAAATATCTGCATAAATGAGGGCTGGAGAATAAAACCGCCCGTACATATCACCCCGTGGAAATGTGATTTCTGTGAGGAGAGGTCGGTTCTAATATTACTGCAAGTCCCTCTGACACAAAATAGCTCACAGCTGTTTAAAAACTGAGGAAAAAAACAGACGACACCAAAGTCTCAGCTGATAACTTGCTCACGAAACCAGACAAAAAAAATACTTCAACGTCAACGTCAGAATTTGGAAAGTGACAAACTTCTCATGTGACAACAGCCTGTTGTGACACTAAAACTGTCTCACTGGCAGCATTTCATCACATTTCTCTATGTGGTTTAAGAAGTAATAGTTGATATAATTATGTTATGATTATACTTAACACTTAATTATACTTAATACTTAACAATTGTGTGTATTAATTAATTATAATCATGAAAAATTATATATAATTATTAATTAATCAAGCAGTAATGTGCTCAATAGAGGACAGTACGCTCCACACAAAGGAAAAAAGATTATTTATCATTATCGCAGAGCAAACTGAGAAAACAACAGCACAGATACAATCCTCTAATCATCATTTTTGTCATGTAGAAATTTAATGTTACAGTTTTATTGGGAAACTTGCTTGTTAGGCTCTAATTTCCACTGTGGAAGTTGTCTCAAAGCAGTAGACTCGTCATGCTGAGTCTCTGCATCTTCATAATGAAGCCGCCAACCAGACAGTTTATTCACTTCTTACAGCATTGACAGTGAGACTTGCAGTAAAAAAATCTTCTTACTGGCCTTAAATTGATACTAAGGCTTAAATATCTGCCAATAATATGAATATAAATCTACCTGCATCACAGTTTCCACAGGTGAAACAATATGTAAGTCCAGTGGGATGATTCATGTAGGTTCCATCAGTGCAGGGCAGGCAGGATGTACTTCTGAACTCTGTACAATCTGTTTTAACTCGACTTCCTGTGGAGAAGAAACAATTTATTATCATTAAAATTATCATATTATTCACATTATATTTTAAATAATTGCTTTTCTCTCTCTGATCCCTCTTGTTCACCAGGTGACAAATATCGTACAAGCATTGTATCTTTCTGTAAATCTTCTGTCATGTCTGAATTAAGAAACAAGGAACATTTAGCTACGTAAAAGTCAGCTGTCAGAAAAAGCATCACTTTGTTTTACTGCTTATAAACAAGCAGTAAACTGTATTGATCAGCCCAGAAGTGATCAATTCTGTAAGTATCGTTGCTGGCAAACATCCTGCTTTTATGTTTCAGTTAGATCTTACCAGCAGAACATCTAGGACAGCATCCTCCCACTGTTAGGTACTCTGCTGGATGACATGCGAGGATCTGTCCAATGAAGACTTTCAGTATTATTATCTGTGAAGAGTAAAAACAGTTTTTTGTCTCAGTGAAACCTGGTTGAAGTTAAGATATTGTTGAAAACTGTCCTGAATAACTTCCTGCTTTAATCAGAGAAAGGCAGAATAAAGACATGACATATACAACACATAACAATGAGGTGGAAAAGAAGAAATGGAGGAATAAAACATGTGATGGTGATAACTGAAAGTGAAGGGAAGGTCAGTGGAGGAGGATGTCAATGGAGGCAAGAAGAAGGAAGAGAGGACCTGAGGGGAGAAGATGACGGCCAGGTAGGACTGAAAAAAGAAGATGAAGATATGGAGACGAAGATGATTTCAGAAGACGACTGAACAGTAAAATGACCAAAGAACACTTTTTTTTCTTTCCACTTTATGACTAACTGATTTTTAACTTTAAACAATCATTTGTATTATTGAGTTTTTACATTTTTACACTTCTGAACAGTTTAATGTTAGTGTTTTATTCACTATGTGTGAAGAAGCATTTTTGCACTTTCAAAAAGTGAAAAAAGTCCTTGATGTGAGACCAGTCCTACACTACTATATAACGTAGTTACAATTACACATAATCATATGTCTTCAATACCTTTAAATACATTTATAAACAGTTTTAAAACTGCTTTACATGTGAAAACAGTTAATAAATGCTTTATAACACACTGTGATATTGTGTGTGAAATGTCTTATAATTGTTCTTCATTATAAATGGTTTTATACTCCAACCTAACAAGACTAGATCAAAACCTAGTATATGTCTGGACTGTGTATGGTCACTGTGTCAAACTGTGTCCAGTGTGTTACAGTGATAGTCAGTTGTTGTGTCTATAATGTGAATTCCTGGATATTAAATGTTCATCAGCAATTTTCAGTTCCAGTAATGTTTACTGAAGTAGCAACATATGACATGGTTAAGCGTTTGAGTAAAAAATAAGGTTATAAATACAGTTGCAAGAACAATACTTTCCACTCATATCTTGAGATGTTTGATTTTATTATTTTAATTTTAATAATAACTATCTAATTATCTGTTGACTCCCCCTGCTCTGTCATCTGTTTTTCTCTCTCTCGTTTTCACTCTGCATTGAGTGTTTTGCATTATGATGGTTATTCGGGGTGTTTTAACTGTACGCTCTCCCTCCTGCCTCTGTGCACTTTTTTTCTGCCTCTTTCCTGGTCGTTTTCATGGAGGCTGCGGTGTAAATTGTAAATGAAAGTTTTGACAGTATTTTGGTTGCAAGTTCAGGAGGCTTATCTCCTGCCGGGTGCTGCTGACAGCGCTGCCAGAGAGTCGATCACACTGGACGGTAGAGAGGGAGATATAGAAACACTGGTACGCTTCTGTTTAAACAGGAGTTTAACTGACTTCTCTGCATTTAACACTGAAGCTACGAGTCTCAGAGCTCGGAGCAGAAACACAGTCACTCTGCATCATGCAGCTATCCTCCACTTCTATCATCTTACGCTGATTCATTCTGAAAGAGCAACGACCAATGAGGAAACTCAAACACTAGGCCAGCCTCACTCTCTCAGGGACTACTGCGGTTAAAGGGCTGGTCTGTGGCTGGTCCAGCCAAAAAAGGATTTGTACATGTATATTGTAGGAGCCATTTATGTTGATTGTTGGCATGTCATTTGTTTAGTTATAACTTGCAGTATTATTTTGGACACTGGGTGGCGGTCATGAGATGCACAGGGTTGTATATTTAAGGGGCATAGGTGACAGGAAACGGAAGGCACAGGCAGGTGGGGCACATACAGTTCTTCACAGATCGGGAACAGACGCACACTACAGCTGGCAGGATAGAAACCCGGTATGTTCATGACATGTACAAAGACTTCAATAAAACAACAAACTAAACGGCAGCCAACGGACTGGAAAATCTGTTCTTGAATCTGCGTAAGATCACTCCTAACTTAACCTACCTGTGTAGTAATGGTAAACTGGAAAAACAGGAAAAGAAAGGACATCAAAAAATGAAAATTGCCATTACACCTAAGTAAGAACTCGCTCTTCGAGTGAAATTGGAGCTCGTGATTCATTCAGACGGACTGAGCATTGTCTCGCGGAACAACAAAGAGGACGCCGCCATTACCAAATCAGGTGGACATCTTCGTCACCTGCGCTTACCTGACGGTGATTGAAAACCGCAAATTGAGTGAGTACATGCAAGCATTAAGCTTTATTGGAGAAGCTATATGCAAAGCTGTATTGGAAGACGGCTATTATAATGGAGTTGGTTGACTGAAGACTGAAAGCTACGATCGCACATCGATCAGCTGTTTGAAACATTGTGCCGGCAGCATACGGCTTTTATCAACAAGTCTTAAAGGGACAGTGAACAAATATGTCTGTTGTTAAGTCTGATGCTCACTCACAAGATGACGATGTTGAAAAGGAAAAAAGAGTTATCAAACACACTGCCAAAGGCTTGGAATTGTTCATTGCAAATTGTCAGAAGACAAGAAACAGGAAATGTAAACAAGCTAACAAGTTGATGGAAATGCTGAAAGAGCTCATGAAATCAAAGGAAAATGCAAGAGAAGTACAATCTAATTTGTTTCAACTAATCAAGTTCTGTGATGAAGCCAAGGAAAACCATGAATCACTGGTGAATTTACCACTGCCTGAAGATGAACTTGAAAAGCAAAATCAGTGGTTTCAACGAAAAATGGAAATCTTTAAAGGGTTTATACAAGATGTAAAGGTGTGGTTACCTGAGGCTGGACAGCAAATTGCACACTCCATTGCTGAAAGTGTCATACTACAAAGTGTAGTAAATTCAGATGACATTGGACCTGATGACAGTGTTTCAAATGCCTCAAAACCTAAATCAAAGCACAAATCCAGTTCTTCATCACGTGCATCTTCAACATCCTCTGCTTGCATTAAAGCTCAGGCAGAAAAGGCTGCTCTCATGGAACGTGTTGCTGCCCTGAAGAAAAAACATGAGCTTGAGACACAAGAAGAACAATTGAAAAGAAAGAAAGAGCAACTGGAACTAGAAACTGAACTGGCAGCAACCAATGCAAAAATCAACATACTTGAGGCTCTGGGATCAAGAAGCAGCTCTAGAGTTTCTGATGGGATGAACTCTTATTTGAGAAAAGGAACTGCTCAAAATGAAACATCAGCTAAATTAAATCCACACGCAAATGAATATTTACCAGATCAAGTGCAGCAAAGACAGAATGTGTTGATTGAAACTAACTCTTCTTCCCAGCAACAGCTTGTTAGACCAAAAGAAACAGCTCATGGACCATCTGTTCGACCTCATGATACAACCCATCTAATACAATATTCTCCTCAAAGGCAAAATGTACAGAGTCGTATGCAGGGGTATGTTCGCACTACACCCGCTGTATTGAATGATGGCAATCAAGGTGATATGTGTAACCTAATACAGAGGCAAAATGACATCACTGCTCTCCTGGCTCAACAAAGTCTCTCTTCTACTTTACCACCAAGAGTCATTCCTGTTTATGATGGTAATCCTTTACAGTACGAAGTTTTCCGCAGGGCATTTGAGAGAGGAGTGGAAAAAAAGTGTGATGACTACAGTGACTGCTTGCATTTTCTAGAGCAATATACAAGAGGGCATCCAAAAGACTTAGTCCGCAGCTGTCAACATCTGCCCCCAGCCCAGGGCTATCAAAGAGCAAAAGATCTGCTCAAAGAACATTTTGGTAATGAACATAAGATTGCCACTGCATATATGGACAAAGCATTTGCCTGGTCAGTGATCAAATCAGAGGATGTGGAAGCATTGCAAGCATTTTCACTGTTCCTCAGAGGTTGTTGCACTGCAATGGAACATCTCACCTATATGGAGGAAATTAATGTTGCTTCCAATATGAAGACCATCCTTCTGAAACTGCCTTACAGGCTCAGAGACAAGTGGAGAAGTAGAGCATGTCAGTTACAGGAGCAGCGTGGACATCGAGCTAGATTTTCTGACCTGGTAGACTTCATAGAGAGACAAGTGAAGATACTATCAGATCCACTTTTTGGAAACATTCAGGATGCTAAGCCAGCTGCAACTGTCAAAAGCTCTACTAAAACAAGAGAAAAGTCAAGACCTAGAGGAAGCAGTTTTGCAACAGCTGTAACACCTGTAAAAACATCAGTACAAGAAAATTTGACAACAAATGGAATGAAAGGAAATGTACCTACTACCAATTCTCAAAGTTCTTGTTTGTTCTGCAACAAGAGTGGTCACACATTGGGGCGGTGTCCACAGATCAGGAAGAAGATGCACAGAGAAAAAATAGACTTCTTAAAGGAGAAGGGAGTCTGTTTTGGATGTTTAAAAATAGGACACATGAGCAAAGACTGCAAGAGTCGTTTGACTTGTGATGTGTGCAACCAAAATCATCCTGAAATACTTCACATTGAACAAAAGGACAAAGGAAAAAAAACAGAACATGCAGAACAGAGTGAAAAAGCAACTGGGAGTAATGCTGTTCCCTCACCTCATACATGTGGGCATATTGGGGCCGGTGATGAAAACTGTACCTTTTCCATTGTACCAGTACAAGTAAAGAGCCAAAAGGGGGACACAGTGTTGCAAACATATGCATTTTTGGATCATGGAAGTACATCTACCTTTTGCACAGAAAGCTTGATGAGAAGGCTGAACATAATAGGGCAAAGGACCAATATTCTTTTACGTACCATGAACCAAGTGAAGCCTGTGACCAGTCATCATATCTCAGGTTTGGAAATATCTAGTCTGGACAAAGACTATTTCATTCAAATATCTGATGTGTTCACACATAAAACCATGCCTGTTTCCCAGCTCAACATTCCCAGACAAGAAGATCTGACACAATGGCCTTACTTGAAGGATATCAAGATTCATGAAATAGACTCTGGCATTGACCTACTTATCGGGACAAATGCTTCAAAGGTATTGGAACCTTGGGAGCTGGTCAACAGCCAAGGGGAAGGACCATATGCTGTGAGGACCCTACTGGGGTGGGTCATCTATGGTCCCCTGAGAGGAGACAAAAGCATAAGGGATGAAAATGGCTGCCCTGCTGCTGCTGTCAATCAAATATCCATTGTAAACTTGGAGGAGCTACTGATCAAACAGTACAATCATGACTTCAGTGAAGGAACCAGCAAGGAAACAGAGGAAATGTCTAGGGAAGATGTAAAATTCTTGGACATTGTGAATCGCTCAGCAAAAGTGACAGATGGACACTACTGCCTAGACTTACCTTTCACACAAGAAAAGCCCAGCATGCCAAATAACCATTGCATTGCAGTGCAGCGCATCCAAAGCCTGAAACGCAAGTTTGCCAAGAATAAGAAATTTCATGATGAATATACATCTTTCCTCACAGAAATGATTGTCAATGGTTATGCTGAAGTGGTACCAGTTGACCAGCTGAATCGAAGGGATGGAGAACTCTGGTACATCCCACATCACGGAGTGTATCACTCAAAGAAAGGAACCTTAAGGGTAGTGTTTGACTGTGGTGCAGTCTTTAAAGGAACATCACTTAACTGCCAATTGCTGCAGGGTCCAGACCTTACCAACTCACTCATTGGAGTTCTCATCAGATTCAGACAAGAGCCGGTTGCTTTGATGGCTGACATTAAAGCAATGTTTCATCAAGTCAGAGTATCAGAAAAGCATGTTGACTATCTGCGATTCCTGTGGTGGCCCAATGGTGATGTGCAGCAAGATCTTGTTGAATACCGGATGAAAGTACATCTCTTTGGAGCCGTGTCGTCACCAAGTTGTGCAAACTTTGCATTAAGGAAGACTGCTGATGACAACAAAGGTCACTTTCCATCAGAGGTAACAAACACAATAAAGAACAACTTCTATGTAGATGATTGTTTGAAATCCCTGCCTTCGGAACAGGAAGCAGTTCAAATGGTAAGAGACCTGACTGCTCTCTGCAAAATGGGAGGATTCATGCTGTCAAAGTGGATCAGCAACAGCCGTGCTGTATTGGCATCCATTCCCCAAGAAAACCGAACCAAAGAGACTAAGGAGTTGGACTTGGACAAAGACAATCTGCCAATGGAAAGAGCCCTGGGATTGCACTGGTGTGTTGAAACAGATGTCTTCAAGTTCAAAATTGCTGCACAGGAACGACCATACACCAGACGTGGCATCTTGTCCGTAGTCGGCTCTATATACGATCCTTTAGGATTTGTAGTACCATTTACTCTGCCAGCCAAACTGATTATGCAGGAGCTCTGTAAGAAAAAACTTGGATGGGATGAAAACATACCCCAAACCTTCTTGCATCGGTGGACAGGATGGCTAGCAGACCTTAACAAGATGGCAGAGTTTAAAGTAAACCGGTGCATGAAGCCCACAAGCTTTGGTCAAATCAGATTTGCACAGCTACACCACTTTTCAGACGCCGGTGAAAGTGGCTATGGTACTGCCTCATATATAAGACTGGAAAACTATAACAGAGAAGCGCATGTTGCATTCATAATAGGAAAATCCAGAGTGGCACCATTGAAACAAATAACGATTCCCCGAATGGAGCTCACAGCTGCAGTCCTAGCTGTCAAAGTTGACACAATGCTGCGAAAGGAATTACAGCTTCAATTGGACAAATCCATCTTCTGGACCGATAGCACAACGGTGCTTAAATACATCAACAACGAAACCAAGCGTTTCCAAACATTTGTAGCAAACAGGACCTCTTTTATAAGGGATGCTACTGATGTATCACAATGGAGATATGTTAACACAAAGGAAAATCCTGCAGATGAAGCCTCTAGGGGACTAACAGCAGACCGCTTCTTGAGCTGCAAAAGATGGATCCAGGGACCAGATTTTCTCTGTAAGCCAGACAGAGAATGGCCAAAACCTCACTTGGAATCTGCAATCTCTGCTAATGATCCAATGGATCTGGAAGCACTCACACCAAACCATCTTCTTCTGTTGAAGTCTAAGCCAATACTACCACCTGGACTCTTTGTAAAAGAAGATTTGTACATCAAACGCAGATGGAGACAAGTGCAATACATGGCAGATCTCTTTTGGAAATGGTGGACACAGGAATACTTACCTCTTATCCAAGAACGACAACGGTGGTCTAAGGTGAAAAGAAGCTTTGCTCCAGGTGACATTGTTGTGGTGGTTGATTCTACAGCACCACAAGGCTCATGGCTAATGGGCAGAATACTGGAAACTAAACCAGATGCACAAGGACTTGTGCGCACAGTTCGACTTCAGACAAAGAGCAGCATCTTGGAAAGACCAATAACAAAGATATTGAAGAATCAGTAAAGAAGATTAATGCCAACACATAGTACATGCATTTTTTGAAAATTGTATATATAATGTATAATGGATATGGCACCTTTTTTATTATTTATTGGTAATTGTTTTGTTATATACTTAAAACAATTAGGGGCCGGTATGTAGGAGCCATTTATGTTGATTGTTGGCATGTCATCTGTTTAGTTATAACTTGCAGTATTATTTTGGACACTGGGTGGCGGTCATGAGATGCACAGGGTTGTATATTTAAGGGGCATAGGTGACAGGAAACGGAAGGCACAGGCAGGTGGGGCACATACAGTTCTTCACAGATCGGGAACAGACGCACACTACAGCTGGCAGGATAGAAACCCGGTATGTTCATGACATGTACAAAGACTTCAATAAAACAACAAACTAAACGGCAGCCAACGGACTGGAAAATTTGTTCTTGAATCTGCGTAAGATCACTCCTAACTTAACCTACCTGTGTAGTAATGGTAAACTGGAAAAACAGGAAAAGAAAGGACATCAAAAAATGAAAATTGCCATTACATATATAATTATGTCTTAATGATTATCACACTATAAATGTATCCTAAACTATTATAAGGACGTTTCAAATATTCATATTATCAACAACACAAATCATAATTAATATTGTTGGCAATCCATCGTCCATCTATCTATCTTTCAGATTTTAGAGAAGCAACTCTAATGGTTTGTCCTCCTCTTGTCACTATGAATTCTTTTCCAGAAGTCTGCAGTTTGTCATTATTTATACATTAAAAGTCAGTGTTCAGCACTTCACCTTGTCAATAATCCCCTGACCGCCCCAAACCAGCCTCGTTATGTCACACTGGTATCAGAGAGGTGTAATTTAGCACTCAAATTTTTGTTTGCTCAATATATTCAAGACTTAAAACAAAGTGGTCACAAGGAGAGGATGACTTAATAAGCTGCATTTATTGCATATCAATGCAGAGCATAGCATCCAGAGTTTTGGAGGAAAACATTGATATATTTGTTTGTCTGTCATCCGTGTTAGAGCTTTTTCTCTTTTTAGGCGGTGCCATGCTCATGTTAGCTAACCTGCATCCCATACGCTCTATTCTGCAGTAATTTAAAGGGACTCTGATAGCAGTGGCACTCTGTCCCATCAAAAGTTTCCCAGGCAACAACACAGAGGTTGACTCACGTTTCAGAACAGTGTTGTACAGAGGCTCCCAAACACATATGATTATATTTTTTGGCCTGGTGGGTTTTCTCGTTGACCCGGTGGTCCACCAGGACTGTACAATTACAGGGGAAACACTGGACTTTATTGAACAAAATAAAAATAGTGAAAACGCAGTGAGACCACTTGTATTGTGACTGTTTCATCAGGGTCTCAGATTGAATCCATCCATGTAAATGTTAGAGGTCCACCGATTAACAGCCTGAACGATTACTGGATCAGATTTTCAGTATTTTTACAATTATCTGAATCGTTTTTTGTTTTTTCTGATTGCTGAATGTCACCTAGGGGGATCCTGGGAGCTTGTTCCCCTGTAATTTTTTTTTTTTTTTTTAATGATGCATTCTGGCCATGATTTTTATCCCTGGCAACTGAACAAAAAACTATTAGGCCTACTTATTCTAACTATCCAACTATATTTTAGAATAAAAATAACACAAATATATGTGCTTATTATCTTTATCAACTTTAAAGGCAACAGAATCTACATCAGTCAGTAGCTGTGTTTCCATTATTTTATATGCATTTGACGTTTCGTATTAAAGAAGTTTAATGGAAATGCCAAAATTCGAAATAACTTCCTGAGTTTCGCAAAAAAGGTTTTGCCCTCCCTTGAGTGGATTTTAGACATGTCAAAAAAGAGTGTGTGCACAAATAGGTAATGGAAACACATTTATCTAAATAAATAATGACATAGCAAACGTTTAACTCAAATGACTGATCAGCTATTTCCACTCTCCGTGTCTCCAGGGAGCATGAAGCATGGACAATATTAGCTGACATGAAAGAACAGTTAAGACTCGCCTGACTGAAACAAATTCTTGAAGACTTCTCTCTTCAAGGCAACATAACTATTTGCTTTGTTTCCAGTTGGCAACGTTTACTTCTTCTACTCAGTTTACTGGTGAATTATCGAGGCTTATACCACCATCTTCTGACGAAGCTATGCGCTTCGTAATCTAGTTTATTCACCTCAGACCAGTTGATGAAAACGCACCTAATTCTCATTTTCCTTTTTGCAACATTTCAAAAGTTTGCTTCAAATTCTCTTGTGAACCTAAAGGAAACACAGCTATTAAAAGAAAAAAGTTAAAATTCTGTCACTTTCATATTAACATATGTGACTGCACACTGACAGTCACTACTCTTATCAATACTCCTTATCGGTTCTTTTTTATTACTAAATAATTGATTTTTAAAAAAGAATTTATTATATTTTAAATATTACTAAACATTGTTTCTAGAGCAGCAACAGTAATGTTTATAACAGAAAAGTTACCATATAAACTCAATAATATCTAAACTAATCTAAAATGTAGATAAAAAAAATAATATTCAAGACATCGAAATACTGAGTGATTTCTAACATCCATAGATAAATAGTGCATCACTAGTTTCTAAACTGCTAGAATCTGCTTTTCTCCCTGCATACAAGTGTGAGGCACACAGCAAATCACAAGACTCAGTGTCATGAGGAAATGAAAGAGCATTTGTGGCAGCAGAAATGTGCAGGATTGTTGTTGGAGACTTTAGGCGTAATGGAACTGCATCTAAGGCCTGTTAATTCATACACAGACTGCTTAGATAGTGAACAGTTGTCAGAGTTAAACAGTCATTTCTATTATTATCGTACATATTCAGCTATAGTGATCATTAGTAATGAAGTAGCCTAGTTCTGAATGACAGGTTCCCTGCTATCACATGTTGTTAATATATAGCATTTATTGAAATTAACTGAAGGCTTTCCAAAGCTTTTTACTGTAATAAATGAAGCATCACTGTGTGTTAAAATCATGTGTTCTAAATTTTGCCAGCAAGATTTTCATTTTTACTGCAAATGTATATCAGTTCTTCATATCGGTTATTGGTCTCCTTGATCACTAATAATCGATATCGACCCTGAAAACCCATATCAGTCGACCCCTAGTGAATGCAGCATTCAGATTGTACTTAATGTGTTTGTGTAGATCTGTGTCAGTCCCCCAGATGGACAAATGTGTGAACAACTTAAACAACACAGTAAATTAAAGAGTGAGATGTGAGTATAATTGAAAGTGTAGACTACTTGAATTCTGGTGGAATTATAACTTGCATATGTATCAGGTCTCATTAGAGAGTAGTTTGAAAACATTATTAATATTACTAATATGTAATGCAGCTGATTTTGAGCTGTTGGATGTATCAGAGCTGTTCAACAACACATGACCCCCCACCAGCCCCCCCTCCTTTTGTTATAAACTATTTTACCATCAAAGTTGCAGCTGTCAAAGGTTTTCTTCTCAAAGTCATTTTGTGGATCAAGTTGACAGTTTTGATGAGCTGAAGACATCATCTCACTGAGATTTGGGATGAAGAGAGATGTCACATCCAAATCTGAGGGACAAGATCTGGAAACAAAAAGAAAACATATAAATACTGCACTAAACAGTAAGTAACCTGGTTACTGTGGGTAAGAGATTAAGAGTAACTGGGTTAACAAGTAGATTTCTACTGGAAAACCTCTGATTTCTAGTCAGGTTTAAACTATCTGCACATGAAAAGCTGCAGAACTGATTTAAAGCAGGTTGAGCCTTTTTCTCTCCTTTGGTGAGATTAAACTGAACATTAACCTTTGGCCTTGTACACGGCTCATATTTCAGCTCACTGCCATGTTCCAAGGTTAAACTTCAGTCGTGTTTGTTTCCTGTCAAAGCTCCTTCAGTCATGTCACTGAGTCTCCTTACTCGTGATTTAAACTGAAACTGAAAGGGTTAAATCACTGAACAGCAGGCTAAAGGATATTTTAATTGTTACAGTTTACAATGTTCTCTTACAAAACGTTATTAACAAAACCAATAAAGGCAACAAGCAAGCAGACGTCACAGCTTTAACAAAAGATAAATTGTATTATATCCAGGATCAGAGCCACGACTGTAATCTGACTGCTGGTGTCCAAACAGTTTTCTAATATATTTTACGAACAGCATTAACAGCGACACAATACTTTAACAAAAGTATTGTGTCGCTGTTAATGCCGCTGACTTCACTAAACTGTAGTACTAATACTGTAGTTTGAAACAACAACATAACATTTCAGCCTTCTTACTTGATTGCTGTATCACATAGCCGACAAGCGCCGGAATTCCCCGTTTTTACTTCACTAAAGAGACGTCTTAGGGCGGGGCAACAGGGAACTGGCCAACTGGCCAGGATTCATGGAACTTGCGGGCGGGGCCAGCAGGGGAAACAGTACTGAGCAAACACCAGTACCACAGCCACGGAACGAGAGAGGGGCGTCAACTGAAGTTTAAGGAATGCTTGATCGTCATGTCATTCACGTAGATGTCAGCTAGTTGCCGGAAGTTCTCGGCAGGCAATTTGAAAGCATATAAACAGAGAGACAGAACTGTGTTTTTTGTTGGTAATTAGTGGTCAATAAATGTATTGATATATATATTGATATATATATATATATATATATATATATATATATATATATAACACAAACATTTGTATGTAGTTACATTAATATGTTTAAAGTAAAATTCGTTAAGATTTGAGGATTAGTGTGAACTTCTGTTACCTGCCTTGTTGACATATTTGATATATTTTAGGCTAACATTACCTTGGTTAAGAGCGTGTTGTTCTTGTTTATATTGCTTTGACTTTTTAAGATTATGTTCTTAAAGTTGTGTGGTAGACAAGACCAATCACATCCTGATGGATATTGATATATTTAGAGGGAGGGGAAGGGATGTTTCAAAATTCATCTCTACCATTTCTTTAATTCATGGTGGTTTCAGTAATCCCATGGTAATTGAGGGCCTATGTAATCTTAATGATTTACACAATCTTTGGCTTTCAAATAGGAGAGAAGACCAACAGATGACTATCAATGATTGTCAACTGACAGCACGATGGCTCAATGGACTAACAGCAGCAGCACAATGATGTTAAGTGTGTTGTTTTACGAAATCCATTGCAAATAAGTGGAATTAAATTAATCTTTCTGTATACAATTCTTATGTGCCCCTGCACTTATACATTGATACATAATATATTCATATTCAAAACAACTGTATCCACTTTTTGAATGCAAAAGGCAGAAGTTTCTCTTTGGCTTGTATGTGCAGAAATCTGCTATTAAAAAGGGTGCATCATGAAGGTACACAGCACATCCAGACAGGACACATTAAAACACATATGTTAATACATATAACCATATATTTTAAGTATCTTTTGTCTTTTTACTATGCGCTTATTTGCTGCAATGAATTCATTAAAAAGATCTCTAATAAACAAATAGCATGTCAAACAGTTTGTGCCCTTTTCCTCTGTGTTGTCCTTGCATATAATCTCCACCATGGTTTGCTGCGCTCCAATCGCTCAGAGAAAGGAGTACGGATGTATGGTTTCACCACTGACATAGAGGGGAGAAAAAATGGTTGTCTTAAGTCATCAGAAGCAATCTTACGATCACTAAACAGCCTGGTCGCCAGAAAAAAACGTTGGCATTGTACATTTCTGCAAACCACAGAAACGTTGAATATTTACGTTTCAACACGTGTAATACGTAACATATTAACATGTTGACAAAATGTATCATCTCAGCATTTCTAAAGTGACATAGTTCACATGTGATCTATATGAGCTGACTTTCCTAAGAGGGGTCGGTGGTTGGTTAGTAAGTTTCTTGGCAGCAAGTTGGAAACCAGCAGAGAACACCAGACCACCTCGAAACCAATCAAAACCGGGTGTTTTTAGTGAGACATCAGCCGTTTTT
Organism: Thunnus thynnus; assembly: GCF_963924715.1. NCBI lineage: Eukaryota > Metazoa > Chordata > Actinopteri > Scombriformes > Scombridae > Thunnus > Thunnus thynnus. The sequence continues at coordinate 29,574,103 of NC_089529.1, forward strand.
ATTTTATTTTTTATTTTATTTTAACCCGAACCATGATCCTTCCCTAACCCCAAGCAAGTGGTCTTTGTGTCTAAACCTAACCAGACCTGAACCACAGCGTTGTCACACCATAAAACATCATTATTCAACGGGTAGAAATGTTAATATGCTACGTTTGTAGAAATGTTGATATGATACGTAATTCACGTGTCGAAACGTATATGTTCAACGTTTTTGTGGTTTGCAGAAACGTTCAATGCAAACGTTTTCTTCTGGCGACTGGGTTAAACACTTCCTACATTATTTGGTCAAGATTAATTGTTATTGAACCCATTTTGTAAAGTTGCTGTGTTTTTCTTAAATGTTTTGTTATCGACAATAGTTGACGAAGTGACGAAGTGCGGACTGGTGAACTTTCTTAAACTGGGTGTGACAGTTAAAACTGTAGTTTGTTGTTTTTAGTGACAAATGTTCGTTTGGTACCTTCATGAACATCAGACAACACAGTCCGTCACAAAACATCAGTCAGCGGGAGGAGGAGCTGATATTTACAGCAGATTTCAGCCATCACTCTGTTCGACTGAGCACTAGTCAGTGAGTTTAACAAAAGATAATCAGATAATGACAAATGATCTACATCCTGAAATTAAAGATGTCCTGAAGAACACTGAGGAGCAGTGTTGTGAATCAATGGAGCCTCAAAATTGGCCAAATAAAGACAGATCAGTAGTTTCATTATACACAGAATGTTTATAAAATTCATCAGGAAATCACAATAAAGTCACATGATTTATTTCCATTGCTGTCCTGAAGTCAAACAGACAGTCAGGAGAAAGGAGTGACATGAATATATACAATTTTACACAAATACAACACAATAAAAACATAAAAAAATATACAATCATGAAAATAATAAAAACTACACAGGTACAGACACCTGTCCTAAAAAAGATGTTTCACTATGTGAACTTACTCAGGATCCTTTTTTTTTCACCTCTTTTTTAAAACTATTCAGATAATGAGCAGGTTTAATGTTGCTCTGCTCCTACATCAACCATTTAGACTCTACAGGAAAGATGTGACTGTATCCATCCCATAAGGCCTCTCTATTAAAACCTGTTGCCTTTAGTTTCTACATTAATATCTGGTGATTCACTGTGTCGGAGGCTTTTTGCAGGTCGAGCATCATCATTCTACAATACTATCCACTGTCAACTTCCTTTTTAATGAGGTTGAACTGAAAATCATATCAAATATTAAACTGGTTAACATATTTCAAAATCTGTTCATAAAAGGCTCTTTCCAGGATTTTACTGAAAAACTCTCTGCAACCATAACTTTATATAACTTATATAGATTGATATTCATGTTTATATTTAAGCTTTTCCTTGGTCCCTAATGACTTGAGGGTTGTTCACAACTTTTTTGAATTATTTTTCTATTCTTCTACCTTTGTCCTAAAGTCAGACTTCTTGGCTTCGTCTACCATTCTTTGCACTTTATTTCTAAGATTTTGGTATTTAATATAAAAATCTGTCACTTTATTTCTTCTATGATCTTTTATTACTATAATTCTCAAATAAATAGTGTCTAGAATCTTTATGTATCCAATGTTGAGTTCTCAGTTTAATCTTCACCTCTTTTAATGGAGCAATTTTATCTAAAACCAGAAGAAAATGACTCTGGAAGTGATTCAGTGCTTTAACTACATCACAACTATCCATAACATTACACCAATCCATGTTCTTAAGCATATTCTTGAATTTATCAATATCATACCTTCTAAGGGTTTTACTTTTAATAGAATTGTGACAGTTCATTGGGGTCGTCCTAACTTTACTTGTACAGTAGGTTAAAAAATGATCAGTGATTCCATAAACAATGACACCAATATGAGAGATTTGACATTTGTCTGATTCCATAATAAGATCAACAGCAGTTTGACTGTGTTCACTAATTCTAGTAGGATCATTTATTAATTGTGTGAGACCAAATGTCTTCAGGAAGTTTAACAGTGCATAATGTAGTGAACCATTTTCATTCAAAATATCAATATTCACATCATCCAGTAAAATAACAACAAAGTTTCTCTGGTCAGGAGTTCTATATAAAGCACCAGTCAGTATCGGTTCAGTAAGTAAAATATCAATCAAATCTGCTTCAAGCTTATCATTATTTAAATCAGCTCTTGCATTAAATTCTATATTCAATCTCACATATATACTTCCTCCTCCTCCTCCTCCTCTTCGTCTCCTTCTGTCCTTATGAGTGATTGAAAAGTTTTCAATTTCCACATCAGTGCCTCTGATGGAGTCTATCCAGGTTTCAGTAAAGCACAATATAGTGTCATTACCTTTACATGCAAGTACACAGATTTCATCTGTCTTTGGTCGTAGGCTGCAAACATTTAGGTGCAAACAGTGCAGATCCTTAGATGTGAAGGCAGGAATCTGAACTTCAGCCAAGTCCAAGGTCTTCTCTATGCCAGCTGCTAGCAGCGGTCTCTGTAGCATCTCCTCTGGCGTGTGTTTGAGGGCTTTATGCCTTTCCATGAAGAAATTAATAGTTTCACAACACCCGACAGTCGGCCTACAGCATTCATATAAAATGTCATTACTGTCAGCTGAACTGTGGTATGTAGGAGAATCATGAAGGATCCCAACCATCCTGATAACAGCCTTTTCTCCCTGCTGCAGTTGGGAAGAAAGTACCAGATACAGCAGGCCAGAACTGAGAGGCTCCCTCAGGTCACCAGGATCTTAGAGGCCACTGCTCGAGACACTGAAAAGACATCACAGAGTGTAGCTCAGCCTGACAGTCATCAGTCAATGTACATTTCAAGAGAAAATACACTGCTGTCTTACCTGATACTGTTTGGCATCTGGGTAGCAACTCTGACGTGTCCTCTCCAGTTTCCTTTTTGGTGAAATTTTAAAGAGATTAATGACATGATTTAATTAGTTTGATAAACTGAACTTTGTCATCTACTAAAGTACATTCATTACAGTGTTAAAAAGATACAACAACAAACATATCTCAATAGAATTGTCTGCATTCCCATTTATTTCTATAATAAAACAATGAAAAAAGTCTTAATCAACAATGTCATGACCTGTCAGAAAGTATCATCCATCAAAACTATGATAATGTTTGTATTGTCTAAATACAAATAGCAACAAATCTTACCTGATTTCTTCTTTATGATAAAGCAAACTAATCCAGCTATGACAATTAATGAAACAGGCCCTACAATCACACAGATCACAATTATTGTCACATTTGAACTTTGTTTTCCACATTCAGCATCAGCTGAATCAGTTCCTGGTTTGATCAGCTGAAGCTTTAGTGATTCACATCTGGAATGACAGAGGGACATTTTTACAGGAACATTTATAGATTCCACTAATTCATTGCTGTTGTTAGAAACCAGCTGTGTCCACGGCTGATGTCAAGCTTCACTTACTGTGTGTGTGGTTGACAAGATGTAAATGTCCCATCTGAAAATGTTCCATCACTGCAGTCAGTGCACTCAGTGTCCCTGAGAGCTGTTCCTGCACAAATACAAATATACACATTGAAACTACTTCACTTTACATATTATGAAGTCATCAGTGTTATATGACATCATCACTGTCATCACATCTGTCTGATTTCATTTCAGTGATGCTGAAGCTGACACTTGAAAATCACACATCCAATAATAGTCCTTTGTTTAATAATGATTGTTGACAAGTTTTTATATTTCACCATCTTGTCATTCTTGAGCAACGATGGAATCAGATTCATAACCAAACTACTGTTTGAGAGAAAACTACAATGATCCAAATGTCATCAGCTTCACTGCTTCATGCAAATACTTGAATCTTGAAAACACAAACTCATTTCATCTTCACACCATTTCTCAGGAGCAATTTATATTGAATAAATGTAGAAGCCAAGATAGTATCTTAGGTTTTTACACAGGCCTTGTTTGTACCTTTATTTGTTAAAATCATGTTTACTTTACATATACTGCACATAGTCACTAATCAACTATGATGGTTTTACTGGTGCAAAAGTTCCAGTTGACAGCAACAAGTTGACTGGTCTGTGTTCAGTTGTGACTTTTTCTACAGAATTATTGAGCTGCTTTTTTCCTGCTATCTAGTGGACAGAAATCAATACGTGCAGCTTTAATAAGCAACTTGTTTGTCAGGTCATGGTGTTCCCATTTAAAACTTCAACTACAACTATAATCTTTAAGTCAGCAGGAGAAAACCAACCTTTTTGTCTGATGTATTGTCCTGGTTGACAGCTTGTGTGTTTCAGTGCTTTCACACAGCCGTCCTCTGTGGAGTCCATACAGTAGAATCCCTTCAGTGGTTGACAAACTGTATTTGATGTTGATGTACATGATGTCTTTATCTGCAGACCAGAACCTGTCAACACATACAGAGGTTACATATGAGATACTAAACTTCTCTTCTGTTCAATCTACTAGACAGCAACAGCATGCTGATCTTTTTTCTGACTTACAGACAATCTTCAGTTTTTATGACATCTTTGGGAAATGTGAAACAATAGTTTCTCCCATTTATGAATTCATATAATAATGAGCTTAGTATACTAATGTGCTTCAACAGTGGGCAGTATGCTCCACACAAAAGAAAAAAGTGATTATTGATCAATCTCAGATTAAACTGAGAAAACAACAGCACAGATACAATCCTCTAATCATCATTTTCCTCATTGTTGTCATGTAGAAATTTAATGTTACAGTTTTATTGGGAAACTTGCTTGTTAAGGCTCTAATTTCCACTGTGGAAGTTGTCTCAAGGCAGTAGACTCGTCATGCTGAGTCTCTGCATCTTCATAATGAAGCCGCCAACCAGACAGTTTATTCACTTCTTACAGCATTGACAGTGAGACTTGCAGAAGAAAAAGCTTCTTACTGGCCTTAAATCGATACTTAGGCTTCCATTTCTGCCAATAATATGAATATAAATCTACCTGAATCACAGTTTCCACAGGTGAAACACTGTTTAAGTCCAGTGGGCTGATTCATGAAGGTTCCATCAGTGCAGGGCAGACAGGATGTACTTCTGAACTCCGTACAATCTGTTTTAACTCGACTTCCTGTGGAGAAGAAACAATTTATTATCATTATAATTATCATATTATTCACATTATATTTTAAATAATTGCTTTTCTCTCTCTGATCCCTCTTGTTCACCAGGTGACAAATATCGTACAAGCATTGTATCTTTCTGTAAATCTTCTGTCATGTCTGAATGAAGAAACAAGGAACATTTAGCTACGTAAAAGTCAGCTGTCAGAAAAAGCATCACTTTGTTTTACTGCTTATAAACAAGCAGTAAACTGTATTGATCAGCCCAGAAGTGATCAATTCTGTAAGTATTGTTGCTGGCAAACATCCTGCTTTTATGTTTCAGTTAGATTTTACCAGCAAGACATCTAGGACAGCATCCTCCCGCTGTTAGGTACTCTGCACGATGACATGTGAGGATCTGTCCGATGAAGACTTTCAGTATTATTATCTGTGAAGAGTAAAAACAGTTTTTTGTCTCAGTGAAACCTGGTTGAAGTTAAGATATTGTTGAAAACTGTCCTGAATAACTTCCTGCTTTAATCAGAGAAAGGCAGAATAAAAGACATGACATATACAACACATAACAATGAGGTGGAAAAGAAGAAATGGAGGAATAAAACATGTGATGGTGATAACTGAAAGTGAAGGGAAGGTCAGTGGAGGAGGATGTCAATGGAGGCAAGAAGAAGGAAGAGAGGACCTGAGGGGAGAAGATGACGGCCAGGTAGGACTGAAAAAAGAAGATGAAGATATGGAGACGAAGATGATTTCAGAAGACGACTGAACAGTAAAATGACCAAAGAACACTTTTTTCTTTCCACTTTATGACTAACTGATTTTTAACTTTAAACAATCATTTGTATTATTGAGTTTTTATATTTTTATATTTACACTTCTGAGCACTGTTCAGCACTTCACCTTGCCAATTAACCCCTGACCGCCCCAAACCAGCCTCGCTACGTCACACACACTACGCATTTGTCGAATAAATAATAATAACTAGTGACGTAGCGAATGTTTAACTCACATGACTGATCAGCTGTTTCCGCTCTCAGTGTCTCCAGATAGCATGAAGCACGGCCAACATTAGCTGACATGACATAACAATTACAACTCGCCCGACTGAAACAAATTCCTAAAGACCTCTCTCCATTTTTCTCTTGTCAAGACAATATAACCATGGATGTATAGTAAGAGCTGGATAGGACACCGCCGCTCAGCCTTGCAGCCAATTTTTCCCAGTCTACTTCTACTCTGTTTACTGGTGGATTATTAAGCCTATACCGCCATCTCCTGATGAAACTATGTGTTTCGTAGTCTAGTTTATTCGCTTCAAACCAGTTGATGAAAATGTACCTAATTTGCATTTTCCTTTTTGCGACATTTCAAAAGTTGATTTAAAATTCTCTTGTGAATCTAAAGGAAACACAGTTATTAAAGGAAAAAAGTTCACTTTCATATTAACATATGTGACACATATGCACACTGTCTCTTATTCCGACTGATAATCACTCCTCTTGTTTATACTTATCGGTTCTTTTTCATTACTAAAAAATTGCTTTTTTAAAAAATATATTATTTTAAAAAAGAAAAAAAATCAGAACAGGATTTATTTATATTTTAAATGTAACTAAACGTTGTTTCTAGAGCAGCAACAGTAATATACAGCAAAGTCACTTTATAAACTCAATAATATCTCACTGGAAACTAATCTAAAATGTCAAAATAAATAATATTCCTGACATCAAAATACTGAGTGATTTCTAACATCCATAGATAAACAAATAGTGCATGCATCACTAGTCTGTAACCTGATAAAATCTATTTTACTCCCACAGGATGTGACTGCGTACAAGTGTGAAGTACACACCAAACCACAGGACTATGTGTCAAGAGGAAATGAAAGTACAGTTGCAGCAAAAAAAGCAGCTACACAAGCTCCCAATTCTGTGACACAAATGTTTTGTAATGTTTCTTAATCTCTTCTGTCTCCTTAACTGAACTGGTTAAATCCAGCAGAATGCTGCTACAAAAAAGTGAAAACTGTGCAAAAATGTTTGTTTTCTTATCTTATAAGATTGACACATGGGAAGAAGGACCAACACAGACAAAAAGTTTGTCCAAAAAAAAAAAAGCCTAGTGTTGATAAAATGTCAGATTACTGAGGGATTGATTTGAAATCATCCTCAGAGCAGAGGAGCAGTAGAACAAGAGAATGGCACTATCAAAAACTAACTAGCTGAAGTGTACGAAGAAGCACGGCTCGATTGGGTGAAAGTCCTCCCCTTACTGCTAATGAGTATGAGGGGACAAGGCAAATCTAAAACAGGTTGGTCCTCATTTGAGATAATCACTGGAGACCAACGGACACAGGGATGTCTTCTCCTGGGCAGTTACAGCCCCTCAGGGGGGAAGAGTTTGATGATACTGTACTAAACTACTGTATTAACCTCTCCAACTCTCTGAAGTCTGTCCATACTCAGGTGAAAGCAGCACTGCCAGCTCCCCTGCACTATCTGCAGTCAGGTGACTGGGTGGTGGTTAAGAACTGCAAACAGCAGAACTAGTGAAAACCACGCAGGACCAGTCCACTCCAGGTCCTACTGGTAACAAACTCTGCAGTGAAGATAGCAGAAAGAGCCACGTGGATCCACGCCAGCCATTGCAAAAGTAAACTGAAAGCTTTCCAAAGCTGTTTTGCTTTAATAAATGAAGCATCATCATGTGTTAAATCATGTGTTCTGAATTTTGATGGCAAGATTTTCATTTTTACTGCAAATGTATATTGGTTCTTCATATCGGTTACTGGTCTCCTTGATTACTGATATTCGGTATCGACCCTAAAAAAACCATATCAGTCGACCCCTAGTGAATGCAGCATTCAGATTGTACTTAATGTGTTTGTGTAGATCTGTGTCAGTCCCCCAGATGGACAAATGTGTGAACAACTTAAACAACACAGTAAATTAAAGAGTGAGATGTGAGTATAATTGAAAGTGTAGACTACTTGAATTCTGGTGGAATTATAACTTGCATATGTATCAGGTCTCATTAGAGAGTAGTTTGAAAATATTATTAATATTACTAATATGTAATGCAGCTGATTTTGAGCTGTTGGATGTATCAGAGCTGTTCAACAACACATGACCCCCCACCAGCCCCCCCTCCTTTTGTTATAAACTATTTTACCATCAAAGTTGCAGCTGTCAAAGGTTTTCTTCTCAAAGTCATTTTGTGGATCAAGTTGACAGTTTTGATGAGCTGAAGACATCATCTCACTGAGATTTGGGATGAAGAGAGATGTCACATCCAAATCTGAGGGACAGAATCTAGAAACAAAAAGAAAACATATAAATACTGCACTAAACAGTAAGTAACCTGGTTACTGTGGGTAAGAGATTAAGAGTAACTGGGTTAACAAGTAGATTTCTACTGGAAAACCTCTGATTTCTAGTCAGGTTTAAACTATCTGCACATGAAAAGCTGCAGAACTGATTTAAAGCAGGTTGAGCCTTTTTCTCTCCTTTGGTGAGATTAAACTGGACATTAAACTTTGGTTCATATTTCACATCACTTTCATTCTCAAAGGTTAAACTTCAGTCCTGTTTGTTTCCTGTCAAAGCTCATTAAAACATATTACTGAGTCTTCAGAGACAAATGTCATTTAGAAAAATGTTGGTATGTCTTGTTTCTTGTTACTGGATAGTGTATTGAGCTGAACTCTTGGCATTGACCATTTGCATTAATACTCCTTACTTACTTACTTACAGCACAGCTCAGACTTGAGAGAACAGAAAGACTTTAGACAGTGTATCATAAGTGGAAGATGACAAATGATATCAGAAGTGACTAAAACTGAAACTGAAAGGTTTAAATCACTGAACAGCAGGTTAAAAGACATATTAACTGTGTTACAGTTTACAACGTTCTCTTACAAAACGTTATTAACAAAACCAATATAGGCAACAAGCAGCCAGACATCACAGCTTTAACAAAAGAAGTGTTGTATTATATCCAGGATCAAAACCGCGGCTGTAATGTTACATTCATGTCGATTTAACGAGTCTTTATTAATTATATTACTGCATTATGTGCTGCTCCTCGCTGCTGGTACTAAACACAGACTGCTGGTGTACAAACTGTTTTCTAATATATTTTACGTACATGTTAGTAAAGTTAGCGACAGCACTTCAGAAAATGCTGAAATATTAATTAGCTACATAACTGATAAACAAGACCATTGTGCTGTTTTAATGTTCGGTAGAATCAAGTTTTCAGCGGCATCAACAGTGACACAAATACTGTAGTTTGAAACAACAACATAACATTTCAGCCAACTTACCCTCCTTACTGAGGTACATGGTCCAGAACGTTCACAGTCTTTTACTTCATGCTACTTTCTGTTTCTTTTACTTTTACTTCTGTTTCCTGGCATGATTCCCGCCCCCGCACGTTGGAGCGGAGGTGGAGATATGTTGTCTGAACAGACTCCAAAGACGTCTGTGCATGATGTATAACCATAATTATATGTCATGCTCGGATCCTTCTGCCTCAGGGACGGAGGTGAGACTGACACTAGTCCTCTACCTGGTGACTAATGGTGGTTGGTGGTTTGAACAGATCAACCGTCACAGAGAGAGGAAGAGGGCAGAGGAGGCGCGATATCATTCAAATATCGAGATAGTGACGTGCATGTGTCCGCCAGTCTCTACTGATACAGCCTCCTGAGCTGTTCACATGAAAAGTGAATGGAAAGAGAGAGCTAGAGAGAGAGAGAGAGGTCTCTCACCTCCGCACAGCCCCCCCCCCCCCCCCCCCTTTATCCGTTGTCGGAAAGGTGAGGGGGAGGAGGGCTTACGAAGATGGAACATACAGTCACCCACCTGTCTAGTCAACAAGGTGAAGACAGGACCAGATTTGGTTATTGAACAGTAATCGTGTATATTTATTGGCCTTCAGATGCTTTTGAGACAGCAGATGGGTTGTGACATATAACCACAGATCCTAGACTAACTCTAGCAATACAAACAGCAGGTCGAGGTGAGCAGATATAAGAAAAACTTTAATAATTTCAAGCAAGATGCACAAAATGCTTTCTAGAGGCAAGAAGACAAACCTGATGTCAGGCTGTAAAGATGAATTCAGGAGCAACCAATCATAGTACTAGAAAAAGTTAAAAAAAAAAAAAAAAAAAAGCTTCACAATAAAATGATAATATCTGGAACAATGTAATGACATTTTAATAAAAACAACAGTACCCTAAATGGAAGTAACAGTAATATCCCATCATTATAATAGTCGTAACGTCAGTTGCAGGTATAGGTAAGTGTGTAAGTACATTTTAATAGTCAGTAATCAAATCTGAGGTCATCTGAGAGCATCAACTGGAGCCTGTGGAGTTTCTTCATCTTTATTCTTCATCAAAACTGACAAGGGTACAAGAATTTCTCCATCAACTGGTGACCACAGTTTGCAGGTACGGGAAAAAAGAAAAAACAATTAATTAGTCAAATATGAAATTGGTAAAGTAGTAAATTGTATGTAGAATTTCATGTTATGAGTCTTACTGTTAGTGTGAAGAAAAATATCAAGATGTACATTTTTATATGTAGGATCTAAACTTCAGGGACGCACTGATGGAGGTCCAGACATGACCGACCACATTCAATACAGTCTTCCACTCTGCTCTGTATATTATTTGTAGTGAGCTACTTTTGAAGCACTTAACTACATTTACATGCATTTCCTAAATGTGCTTCACCATAAATACACTTTAATGTGAAGGCAGTGGTAGACCTTTATTGTGAAACCTGAAGTGTACATGTGTGGTTAGTTAAAGAACTGGCTGGTTCCAGTCTAATACCTAGTGGTTTAAAGGTTGACTTCCTCCTCTCTCCACTTCCAGCCAGGATGTTATGAATGACTCTCCTGTGAAATACTGTAAAAGTATCTTGCAAGTATGTATACAGGAAGAGATTTGTATCTTGGTTTAGTTTTGCTTTGAGTAGATAATTTAGTTTCATTTTGTTTGTTGATTTGCTGTTAGTCCACCCTGAAGCCAAAATGTCCCTAATAACTGAGTGAATAAATACTTTTGAGGGCTGTAATCCTTGTTGCTGGTGCTTCTTGGGAGTTGGGAAGAGGGGAGTCTCATTTCTATGTTGCACCAGGGTTTCCCCTACATTAGTGTGTAACAATAGTTAAGAAGCTGTTTAGCAGTTACAGCCTCATGTTAACTTACTAAGAATGGTCCCAGTGGCTTCCTGAGGTAGTATACAGATGTTAAATGTGTAACAAAGACCGTCCTGGTGTTGGATCATTACTCTGTATTGGCATATACTCTGGGTTTAGGTACTGGAATCAAATCAGTAGAGAAGAATTTGGATCAGTGCATCCCTAGTGAACTTTCTATCTAAGTATTTATGAAGAATAACTTGACAGGTTGCACATATCAGTTGTTATTCACCTGCCTGACATGCAAAATGAAGCACAATATTAGCACCAACAGTTAGTGAGCTTTAATTGAGTCCACTGGAGGCGAGGAGGATATTAGACAAATTAGGTAGACATGCAAAACAAGCACTAACCTCTGCTCACAAGCCAGGCAAGTGTTAGTGAGAAAACCATCAACAATGGTGAAAATAAAGAGTAATGATTTCTTGATGCACTTCTGCAGACGACATCATTTGTCTGGTTTCCTTCTTTGACCATCACTTCAGTTTCTGAGCAACTGTTGGATGAGAAAAGTAAAAGACTGCTTTATTTCTTTGTTATTGGATTCCAATGGAATGGGACTAACCCCCACACCTTTTGGTCTGCCACAGCACCCCCCCAACTTAAGACTCTTATATTATTTCTATCTCTGTCACATGGTCACTGTTTGTCTATCAAACATTGTCTTATATGTCCTGTTTGTATGTCCTTTTACTATGCCTGCCTCATGAGTTGCTCCTCAGAGATGAATGAAGTTTTTTTAATTGAAGTGAATTTAATTGGCAATGTCTTGAATATTCCCATGCATGATGATTTGTTCCATTGATGCAAAAAACCTAGTGCACACTTGTAATGAGTGTTATATAGCAGGGAAAAATCTTCTTATGCTTTGCTTTTTGTGCTTTTAGAGAATAAATTAATAAATAATCAATGAATAATTCAATAGAAAAGTGTCTTACATTGTCCAAGCTGTGCAGTTCACACCATCCTGTGAAAAATAGCCCGGCTGACAGTTATAACACACTGTATCAGTGCTGCTGGTTCCTTAGAGAAAGAGACACATCTGAGATTACTCACCATCACTGATCATTCACTGACAGAACAGTCTGACTTTGACGTTTGTTACCAGGTTGTTTTATCCTCTGACCAGGTGCACAGTGTGTTTCTCTGTCAAATTGTATCACACATCCAGCTGTTGAATCAATGTTGTCCACAACGTCCCTGCAGGTGTGTCAGGCTCCTCACCTTCACCATATAGACCAAACTTTCTCTATGACTATTACAACAGGAACAGAAACCTTCCTAACTAGATAAAGACTGGATCAGAACGGCTGCTGTCTCTGACTCACCTACGTTTCAATCGCCAGACAAAGTCCAAAACAGAAACGACCAATCAGACGTTTCTGTTGTGGCACCATGTCCTATCTGAACACTGGTGTGTACCTGCAGCATGGCAGGTACCAGTGGACACAGGACACCAACAACTGAAATGCTAGCTATGCTAACAAACCGTCCTTCCACTTTCCACTCAGTGATGCATAAAAATAATTTCTGACTTCCATCAGTGGAAGTCAGACACCATCAGCTTCTAGAAGCATGAGGCTTTCAAACCAGTGGTGTAGTGGTGTCTTGGCAGGGTAGACTGTGGTCCATGCAGGTCTAACTTTACATACACACAACGACACCTCTGTTTCAAACAGGAAAGAAGGCAAATTTGAAGACAGGTTGTCAAAGGTGGAAATGAACTAATATATCAAAATGGTGCAGACTGTCCATTGTACCACAGCAGCTCTTTTGGTTCTGGTCCTCCATGGACTAATCAGCCCCTCAGTCAGACTGATCATGTTTAGGGCTGACAAGATGTGAAAGAGCTTTGTAGGCTTCACCCCAGAATTGACCTCCTGACCTTTGTATAGTGCACCTATGCAGCAGAGTGTGGGAGTCACTGAACAGCCTTTCAAGACAAACTAGAGCTTGAATGTTCATCACTGCCCTTGGAAATAGAAGAATGACAACAAGTCTGTGTGAAGGATCTACTAAGTGGAAATTTTATGGAACTTTTCCCATCTTTAGTTGTCATGGAGATGGTTCAGTTGTTGACACATGACACAATTTCGACCATGTGATACATGGTCGGTGGACGACTGGAGGTCAAGGACACTTCAAATTTGACCAGAGACCATCTTTAAACAGAGACAGTGGTCACCATCTGCCCCCAAATACAACCACCTGTTATCACATGACCAAAGTTCCATACTAAGTCACATGATAACAACTGAACCATCTCCATGACAACTGAGTGAACTCCATTAACTGATGAAGGCCATGAGATGTGGTTGAAAGTTCCAGATTACTTAAAAAAAAGTAGATTATGAAAACAATTTATAATGAATAAGTATAGAAGCCAAGATGGTATCTTAGATTTTTACACAGGCCTTGTATGTTAAAATCATGTTTACTATCATGTTTACATATACCACACATAGTAACTAATCAACTACGATGGTTTACTGGTGCAAAAGTTCCACTTGACAGCAACAAGTTGACTGGTCTGTGTTCAGTTGTGACTTTTTCTACAGAATTATTGAGCTGCTTTTTTCCTGCTATCTAGTGGACAGAAATCAATACATGCAGCTTTAATAAGCAACTTGTTTGTCAGGTCATGGTGTTCCCATTTAAAACTTCAACTACAACTATAATCTTAAAGTCAGCATGAGAAAACCAACCTTTTTGTCTGATGTATTGTCCTGGTTGACAGCTTGTGTGTTTCAGTGCTTTCACACAGCCGTCCTCTGTGGAGTCCATACAGTAGAATCCCTCCAGTGGTTGACAAACTGTATTTGATGTTGATGTACATGATGTCTTCATCTGCAGACCAGAACCTGTCAACACATACAGAGGTTACATATGAGATACTAAACTTCTCTTCTGTTAAATCTACTAGACAGCAACAGCATGCTGATCTTTTTTCTGACTTAAACACAATCTTCAGTTTTTATGATTGCTTAAATTTCTGCTAATAATATGAATATAAATCTACCTGCATCACAGTTTGCACAGGTTAAACACTTTTTAAGTCCAGTGGGATGATTCATGTAGGTTCCATCAGTGCAGGGCAGGCAGGATGTGCTTCTGAACTCTGTACAATCTATTTTAACTCGATTTCCTGTGAAGAAGAAACAATTTATTATCATAATTATCATATTATTCACATTATATTTTGAATAATTGCTTTTCTCTCTCTGATCCCTCTTGTTCACCAGGTGACAAATATCGTACAAGCATTGTATCTTTCTGTAAATCTTCTGTCATGTCTGAATTAAGAAACAAGGAACATTTAGCTACGTAAAAGTCAGCTGTCAGAAAAAGCATCACTTTGTTTTACTGCTTATAAACAAGCAGTAAACTGTATTGATCAGCCCAGAAGTGATCAATTCTGTAAGTATCATTGCTGGCAAACATCCTGCTTTTATGTTTCAGTTAGATCTTACCAGCAAGACATCTAGGACAGCATTCTTCTCCTATTTGGTACTCTGTTGGACGACATGTGAGGGAATGTCCACTGAAGACTTTCAGTATTATTATCTGTGAAGAGTAAAAACAGTTTTTTGTCTCAGTGAAACCTGGTTGAAGTTAAGATATTGTTGAAAACTGTCCTGAATAACTTCCTGCTTTAAGCAGAGAAAGGCAGAATAAAAGACATGACATATACAACACATAACAATGAGGTGGAAAAGAAGAAATGGAGGAATAAAACATGTGATGGTGATAACTGAAAGTGAAGGGAAGGTCAGTGGAGGAGGATGTCAATGGAGGCAAGAAGAAGGAAGATTCTTTCAGATTTCAGGAAAGCATCTGAAATATGTCAGAGACACTGATTCACTGATTTCTTTTAAGGGGCCACAAGCCAAAAAGTTTGGGAACCACTGGTTTAATGATTAGCAAAGTGCTGTAATTTATAAACTAATCATTATTGTTATGTTATTTTATGAAAAAATTTCATCCGAAAAGTAATAAAGCTGTTAAATAAATGTAGTGGAGTAGAAAGTACAACATTTCCCTCTGAAACGTAGTAGAGCGGAAGTATAAAGTAACATAAAATGAAAATACTCAAGTAAAGTACACACAAAAATCACAAAAGAGCGTTATGAGTCAGCGTTTAATTCGGCGTGTATCTGATCCACCAACCAGCACGTATTTTAGTGAGAAATCTTAATTTTGTAGACAGTTCACCTTTCATTCCCGTCGTCTTCTCCCACTAAAATACCATAGTTAACTAAAGGAGGCTGGGAGCAAGTTGATGTGACAAAATGTAAAGTTTATACAGAAATACGTTTATCTTTATGGATTATATTGATGCTGAATTGACAATAAGAACGTTGACATATAAGGCCTTTTATGTTGTGTTTCTAGTTATGTGTTTCTGCGGACATGTAAGGAATTGTTAATACGTCCTATTTCTTAAAGGGAGTTTGGCGTGATATTTTCCCCGGAGAGCATAGGGAGCTTCAGTTTAATTCAAACTGCTCACCACTACAGATAAGTTACTGCTAAAGTATGATAAGCTTGACTGACGTTGACTGCTGTTAGTTATTGGTTTGATTAATGGTTTAATAATGTATGTTTGTATTGATTACTGACGGTGGCTGATCAGGCTAATTATCAGCTAACTGTACTCAGTTTCTACTGGTGGTTTACAGTAAATGGTTTCCCTTTGTGCGTGTGTGTGTTTTTTAAACTACTTCTCTAAAACCATGTTCCTAATGAAACTTAAAACTCAGCAGTCTCGTTGCCCTTTAGCTTGAGCTTCCCTGTTTATAAGTCACATGAACATGTATTCACCCAATAAAAGGAATATTTATCTGTATATGACCTCTTTCTGTCAGCTGCTGTGTGTCTGCAGTGTATTTAATGCTTCTTCACATGATTTCAGGTCAGTTGGAGGCATTAAACCTGTGACTTTCTGCCTTTGTATAATTATCCAGACTGCTGCTGTTTCATGCTGTTTGCAGGGTTTAAAAACAGAAATACTCCAACATCCAGCAGCTGAAAGTGCTGTGTCCAGATAGTTAATGGTTAAAGGTGGTTTCTGTGAGTAGGTATATAAACTGTGTAGCTGTTTTAATGTTGTAAAAATACCTCGTTTTCACATAAGGGTAGCTGTGGCAAAAAGCGACTTCTGTTGTTGCTCCATTGTTCAACAGTTTTCTTCTTGTACATTTCCACCAGGAACAGAACAGGAAATCTCTCTATATAAAGCAAGGAATCTCTGTCTGTCTGTCTGTCTGTATATATGTATAAATGTATGTATGTCCTTCACATCTCTCAAGAACTGTTCATCCGATCTACTTCACACTTGGCAGGTGCATTGCCGGGGATACAAAGAAGTGCATTGTCGAAATTTGGTGCAATTTGGACACGCAGCACATTTAATATTAATAAACTTGAAATAAACACGTGAACAGTGAGCCCTCACTCTGCAGCAGCGGGGCGGGGCTTCTGGGCTCTGTCATGGTCAGAGCTGTACAACCCTGCCATGAGAGAGAGGAGGGGACGACATCTCCCTTCGTTTTATAACGTTAGAAGTTAGGCTTTGTTGTAGGTTTCCTGGCTCATTTTTTAAAAGTCTAGAGAAAAAGAGAGAGAGAGATGACTAGCGAACTGAGTTCTCAAGCGAGTGACAGAGAGACAGTGCTGGTGAGCAGATACAGCAGTGGAAAGCTTTCTCTGACAGAGAAAGCCTGTGAATAACAGAAATGAAACGTTGGGTTTCCGGACACATTTTAAAAAAGACAAGAGTAAAAGAGAGAGAGAGGGCGAGGGAACTGAGAGCTGAAGGGGAACTCTGATAAAGAGTGAACGGGCGTTGTCCCGGTAACCAAGGTCAGGGAGATGGCCCTAGACTCCCTAGACAACACAGACAGGTGAATGTGTAGATTCATGGGCATAATCAGACATTCAAACCAGAATGTGCTGATGGTGACCTGAAGGTCCATGCAATGTGAGCTGAACTAACACGGGTAAAGTGCAGTTCCTTGTTTAGAAACTAAATGAGACAATTAGGACTAATTTTTCATATCGTGGGATGATTTGTTGGGGTTAAAAACCAAAAGTCAGACCTTCAGAAGGCAGAACAGGAAGAGAAAACATCTAAGTGCAGAACTGCTTGATGTTTACTGTTTCTGTTCAATAAATATTCTCAGCATAAGACATCAGAGTTTCTGGACACTTTCTTCTACCTGATGAGTTGACCATTGATCACCATTCCTCCACAATATAGCTCTTTAACTATCCGGCTGTCTGTTCCTGCAGTTATCCACTGGTAAAATGTTTTTTAAACATTAAATGAGCTGAAATTGTCCACTATCAGAGCAGCTCCGCCTAAAGGCCAGTATCAGCGGAGCTGCTCCGCAGCGCACAGCTTCAGCTGACTGACAGGACAGACAGTTTCGGCAGAGCTCCAGTTACACCAGACACAGATGTAGAGACCCCCTCCAGGTGGCCAGCACTGCTGTTAGCTGCTCTTAGCTGCTGAAGCTAAAACTGTCCTGATCAGCATATATTTGAAAATGAGCCGGGGAAGGTGGCAGTTATCATTCTACCCTTTATATAAATTTCATGACATAGAAAACTCCCAAATGGTCAACTCTACGTCAGCATTGGATCCGCCTTTTCAGGGCTGATATCAACCAGCAGATAACAGTTTGAACCATTTTCAACACATGAAATGCCAATTTTTATAAATTTGGTGTCACTGTCAAGATAAACACCAGCATCGATGTGTTAACTGATACATTTGTCAACTGATACATATATATGTGGTTCTCAAGAAATAATAAGCAATTGGCCTGATCTGAACAGGGTTAGGGTTTGAACGGGCACTGCACTAGTAATCTCAAATGGAATCTAGTTGTAGTCCTGCAAAAGGTGACCCTGCAAGATCCCCAGTCTGTACAAAATCTTATAGTCTGTGACTAAACTCAGTGACTTGTGACACACTGTCTTTAGATGTGAGTGTCAGACTAAAGTGTAGACTACTTGAATTCTGGTGGAATTATAACTTGCATATGTATCAGGTCTCATTAGAGAGTAGTTTGAAAATATTATTAATATTACTAATATGTAATGCAGCTGATTTTGAGCTGTTGGATGTATCAGAGCTGTTCAACAACACATGACCCCCACCAGCCCCCCCTCCTTTTGTTATAAACTATTTTACCATCAAAGTTGAAGCTGTCAAAGGTTTTCTTCTCAAAGTCATTTTGTGGATCAAGTTGACAGTTTTGATGAGCTGAAGACATCATCTCACTGAGATTTGGGATGAAGAGAGATGTCACATCCAAATCTGAGGGACAGAATCTAGAAACAAAAAGAAAACATATAAATACTGCACTAAACAGTAAGTAACCTGGTTACTGTGGGTAAGAGATTAAGAGTAACTGGGTTAACAAGTAGATTTCTACTGGAAAACCTCTGATTTCTAGTCAGGTTTAAACTATCTGCACATGAAAAGCTGCAGAACTTATTTAAAGCAGGTTGAGCCTTTTTCTCTCCTTTGGTGAGATTAAACTGAACATTAAACTTTGGCTCATATTTCACATCACTTTTATTCTCAAAGGTTCAACTTCAGTCCTGTTTGTTTCCTGTCAAAGCTCATTAAAACATATTACTGAGTCTTCAGAGACAAATGATATTCGAAGCAACGAAAACTGAAAATGAAAAGTGAAGCTGAACAGGATAAACGTCATTTTAAGTGCTAAAGTTTACCATGTTCTCTTAAAAATCATTATTGGAAAAAAACAATATAGGCAACAAGCAAACAGACATCACAGCTTTAACAAAGACACGTTGTATTACGTCCGGGATTAGAGCCACCACTGACTGCTGGTGTATTAACTTTTCTGTTTTTTTACGCACGTTAGTAAACGAGACCATTGTGTTGTGTTTTCATGTTCGACAGTCACATTTTCAACGGTACCATCAGTGACACAGTACTTTTGTTAAATACTGTAGTTTGAAACAACAATATAACATTTCAGCCTACTTACCCTTATTGCTGTGGAACATCATCGATTGAGGATAAGTTCCCGGTCTTTTTCTTCATCTTCTTCGTACTAGTGCTCGTTCCAAACAGGCGTGTTTTGAACGCGCAGATTGCTTATTATTTCTTGAGAACCATAAATACATATATATATATGTATATATGTATCAACTGACAAACGTATCAATTAAAACGATTAGGATTTAATAAATTAAATGGTTATAGTCCAAACAGAAACTTATCCAGACCATGGATGAACTGATACATGCTCAGTGCTGCACCAGACAAACTGACATTATCCTTCTTCTTCTTGACGGATTGCAATACCAACTTATAAATGCATACCGCCACCTACCGTACCGGAGTATGTAGAACAGGATCCTGTTTACAATAGCCTACTCAAAAAATAAACTATACTATATTCTGTTAAACAATCTGGTGTTTACTAAGAATTCAACTACCCCTCTATCGCTTCATTATATCTGACACAGTGCAACATTTGTTACATTCAGTTATGTAACACTGTGCACAAGCTTGTGAATTTACTTTTCCCAATAGAAAAAGTGTCTTATTTAAACCAGAGTGATCAAATCTCAATCTGGATAGCACTTCCTCCTCTCTTTTTTGTATCCTATAGTATGTTCTGCCTTTACTGTCCTCATCCCACTTTTTCTGCCAATAATTTATTTTTAATTAGTACTTTACCTTCTCCTTTTCTAAATGGAAAGTCCATTATATGTCTCATATTTAGTGCTCTTTTTGCCATCCTATCTGCAAATTCATTACCCTTTAATCCCATATGTGCAGGTACCCAATGAAATTCTACTATTATTCCCATTCTCTGAATTCTAAATAAATATTACATAATTTCAAACAATAGATCTTCCCTGATTGATTTCAAGCTTTGTAAACTCAGAAGAACTGCAGCAGAGTCAATACGCAGGACTACTGTCAGGTCTTCTTCTATCCACTGCAGACCAATAATCACTGCCATCATCTCAACTGTATAAACTTGTCTGTAATTCTATTTGTTCAATGAATCTGAAATTGTGGGATGTAGACTTCTGTTCCTACATGATACTTCTGGTCTTTTGAGTCATCAGTAAATATCTGTGAGTAATTATAAAAATGGTTCCTTATATACTGGTTTGCACAATATCCTATTGTATTCTACCCAATCTTTCTTTAGCTCCATAACACTAAAATCAATGTTAATATTAGGAAAGAGCCATGGGGGAACATTACTTACGGGAGTGGGGGAATTAAAACTTATTTCTTTAACATCATACTCTTCTGATTTATAATTTATTTTCCATCCAAAACCATTTCCTTTAAACTTATTGTACCCCCAACATTCATTTAGGATGTCTTTAGTAGTAATTTCATCCCCACATCTTCTAAGACGAATCCAATAAATTAATGCAAATTTATTCTTTCTGAGTTCTAGCGGGGTTTCTCTTGATTCAACCAGCACAGCATTCTTTCAAGTTGACCTATACAAAAT
This sequence comes from Thunnus thynnus, assembly GCF_963924715.1. Taxonomy (NCBI): domain Eukaryota; kingdom Metazoa; phylum Chordata; class Actinopteri; order Scombriformes; family Scombridae; genus Thunnus; species Thunnus thynnus. The sequence continues at coordinate 29,594,929 of NC_089529.1, forward strand.
CTGCACCAGTAAATATCTCAAAGTTTTGTTTTGTACACAATCAGTTTAACTAAGGTGAGATTTGACTGCTGCCCCATAAATAAAACATCCATAGTCAATTGCTGATCTCATTAATGCTTTTTATATATCAAGTAGTGTCTGCTTATCTGCTCCCCAGTTATATCTAGATGTAGCTCTCATTAGATTAATTACTTTTTTACATTTTGTTTATGGTTTTTCAATATGTGTCTTCCATATACATCTTTCATCAAGCCAAAGTCACAAATACTTAAATTCCTTTACTTTTTCTATTGTTTTTCCATATAAATTAAGCCTCTACTCATCTGCTTTCCTCCTCCTGGTCAAGTACGTCTTATTGGTAGAAAGTTTGAAACCCTATCTATATGACCAATGTTCTACTTTTAAAATAGCATCCTTAATCTTTCTCAACATGCTTGTCTCATCTCTCCCCCGGATCCATATATCCATATATCATCTACATAAAGCGAAGAACATATCCTTCTATCTAAATTCATAAAGATATTGTTGATTATGATGTTAAATAACACTGGACTGATAGCCCTTCCTTGAGAGATTCCGTTAGCTATATCAAATTCATCGGATAAGGCTCTAAACTTTTGATCTGACAGAAAATCTAGAACCCAGTTGTAGAACTTTCCACCAATGCCCATTCTGTTGATTTCAATGAGCAGTCCTTCACTCCACATAAAATCATACACTTTTTTCTTTTTTTCATTACTTACCCTAACAATAGCATCCATAGTAGATCTTCCTTTTCTGAATCTGTTATAATAAGAAGCAATTGATCCTCTCTGTTCTAAGAAATAATTAATAATTATTAGATGTGAGGTTAAAGCAATTGGTCTATAATTTCCAGGAACATTCGGATCTTTACCGGGTTTACTAAAAGGCAAAATGAGTGCACTCTTCCAGCTTTTTGGCAGCAATCCCTCTCTCCAAGTCTTATAAAAAAGTTCTAGAAGGACACTTGGAAATGCATCAGGAAGTTTACAGAACATAATATAACATAGTTGGTCCTGTTCTGTAGCTGTGTTTCAAGTTCTGTTCAATGCTATTTTTAATTCACTCCAGGGGCGTTTTTAGGATTTGAGGACATTCAGGGCTTAGCATGGACCTCTGTAGGGGGGGTCCAGGGGGATCCTCCCCTGGAAAAATGTTTTGATCAACAAGCTCTATTTTGATGCTTTTTATGCACTCTGGCACCTTATTTACATTCAAAGTACATGTCTTAATTATTGAAAATTGAACTGTGTGCGTAAAAAACTGTTGTTTACTTTCCAGATTAATTATGTATATGTATATATTATATGATATGATATTAAAAATGGATCTTAATCACAGATACAGATATGTGGAAATGTAAAAAGCTTTCCTTTTAAAAATCTGACAGAGCATGAAGCAGAACCTAAACTTGTATAGTGTTAATTACAGTAATTATGGACAAATGACACACAATGGGAATGCATCAGCAGTCAAGTTATCCAAACTCTCAGCTAAATAAACATTACTGTAAATTAATGTGAAGCAGCAGCCCAGGATAAACTGGACGGTTAAACAATAATGTCAATTTAACTTTAGCTTCACTGAAGAGTTTTTCTTGCTACTTAAGCCCCGGCAAAATTAATAGTAGAGTTTCACTTCTCTACCTATAGCAGAACAGAATTTCCTCCATGCGTTCATTTTTACTAGATTTGATTACTCTGAGTCAGAGCTTTGACAGTCTAATAAATTTTTCAGATTCAAGTTGCTCTTTAATACTCATAATGCTTTTATTACATTCTCTAACAGCTTTGGTGCATTCCTCATTCCACCACGGCACAACTTTCCTTTTCACGGTTATTCTACTCAAAGGTATACTCTTTGATGCAGCATTCAAAATACAGTTACACATTCTTCTGTATTACTATCCATTGAAATAGAATTAGCAAACAATATTCTTGAAATTTTTCCCTTTCAGCTTTTTGAAAGCACCATTTCTCTAACATGTACCTTTGCAATAAATGGATCACCATTAAAACAATATTAATCATTATTCTGAGATCCTCCATCAGTGTTTACTTTCAGTATTTCTTGAATATCTTCTGCCCTCAAGCCTATAATATCCAAAAATTCCTCTGCCATTTACCACTGTCTTAATTCTGTCGCTTTTTTTTTCTCCTGTCAGTTAGCCACATTAATAAGTTTACAGATGAAGGCTATGCACTTTGTTTGATTAACCATCAATGAGTCCTCTTTTACCTTGCATGTATGTGAACATTGAATTTGCCGCATTGTTGGGGCTGTAGTTGTTCTAGTAGAGGGTCTGGGGCCCGTTTCACAAAGCAGGTTTAGTGAAAACTCAGAGTTTGTTAACCCTGAAATGAGGAAAACTCTGAGTTTTCCGTTTCAAAAAGGGAGGTAACTCAAACCAGAGAAAGAGGGATAACTCTAGCCTGTTTCAGAGAGAGAGGTAACTTAAGCTCTTGGTCAGTTACCGTAGTAACAGACTATGAATCTAACCTGGTCGGGACCAGGTTTTTCTCAATGAACCTCGAGTTTCTCTCGGTCTTCGCCCTCTTTCAGAGCCAAACACTCCATTTGATTTCCTCATTCATTCAGTCAGCAGGCGAGTTTTGGCGTAGCCTAGTTCTGTCATTTAAAAAAATCCTTAAAAAAAATAAAAAAAATCAGTGTCAGTATATTAGAAGTCCATTGGGCACAGTGGGTGGCGACTTTCTTCACAAACATGGCATGTTCTTTTGGTAACGATCCCGTGGATGAAGGTGCAGCATTACTGCGCAGAGAATTAAATATTTGTCAGACCAAATATCAGACCGTGCATAGATGTTCTAGCATTTCCAGACAATTATCTTTTTGAGCGGTACCGTTTCACGTCACAGTCCATCATCTACATAACCAACCTAATCCGTCCTTACATTTGCAACATTACCAATCGTAGTCATGCTCTCTCATCCCAGCAGATATTGTGTGTTGCGCTGCGTTTCTTTGCAAACGGAAGTTTTTTGTACAATGTCGTAGCCAGCCACTGGCCTTCCTAAATTCTGGCTTATGGCCAGCTCCTCTGCCTCCGTTAGAGGTGGCGGTGCTGGACCACCACCCGTTTTACGGGCATCTGCCTTCTTTCTGTTGGCTGAGTAGAAGTCTGTGTTAGTTTAGATAGGCTTAATTATTTAACAGAATATGATGTGGATGAGAAGACATTTATGTGTGTGAAACCAGCATTATGTTGGGGATAAAACAACTGCACAGTCAACAGCCACTTAATATTTACTTTACAATGTAAAACATGATCAAAATGAGGTTCCCCCATGAGATTATGCCGAGGTCTCACCTGTTTGAACAATGTTCAACAATTTCATCCTAAACTGCTGCGAAGTGCGCTTCTCCCTCGCGGGATTGGACCTAAATGAAATAAATTAATAGGCGACCATTCAAGCAGTTTTCCTCTGTAATATTATTGTGATTATAAAGGACTACATTTAAACTTACGCATTGACCCGAGCAGCGATGTTCTCCCACGCCGTCTCCCTCTCTTTTGCAGCTGCAGCGGTGTTGCACTTCTTTCTGAAAACATGTTCAAACTCGTCGTATGAGAGAATTAAGATTTCGAGTGCTAGTGGGGTGAAAAACGCAGCCCTCCGCTTCCCCGTTGCCATGGTGACTCGTTGAATCGGGGCTCCATTGATGCTGGCTTTTTATAGTTGTGGTGCACGCGCTTAACTCCAGGTGAAACTACTCCGAGTTGATTAAACTGACTCAAATCAGCTGTTCTGGAACCGGAAACTCTATCTCAGAGTAGATCAACTCAGAGTTCAGGATTAGACTCAGAGTTTGTTGAACCTGCTTTGTGAAACGGACCCCTGGTCTGTTTCCTTCACCGTTCGCTTCTTTATAAGTTTCTGAGCTTTGCATTTCATCATTTACTCTCTTTAGTACTTCTGCATGTGATATGCTATTCATAACTCTGGACTGCACAACCACCAGACGCAGCACTGTGCTCTCTACCACAGTTACAATTCAACTTGGCTTCCTTTGCACACTTTCCGTTCACCTCCACATTTTGCAAATCTTTGTTTACCACGGCATTGTTGGGCTACATGCCAGATTCAATGACAGTTATAACATTTTACAGGGTTTGGAATATATTCCCTTAACCTATAAATGATCCATTCCATTTTAATCTCCTTTGGAAATGTGCTTTCAAATTGTACTAGCATAGACAACCTGTCTCCTAAACTGAGGGTGAACTGTAGAAGCAGTTTTTGGCCTTCCATTGGTTGATTCTTCTGCCAATCAAACGTGTCTGTGCTCCTATTGACTAATTTTACTGCCTCTGTGTTTTTATTCGCCTGTGTATGCTCGGTCTTCTCTCTTGGGCAGTTTAATTGAGCAGGGCACGTGCCTTTGTCCTGCTCAACCAGTCAGAGCCCAGAAGCCTCTCTCACTGTGATGTGACAGTGTTTGTATCAAACAGCCCCCGCTGCACTAAAACGGAGAACTGAGCAGCTCACTGTTCGCTTGTTTGTTCACAGTTTATTAATATTAAACATGTAGTGTTTCCAAATTGCACCCAAAGAGCATCTGTCTCCACAAGAAATCACCTGTTGAATATTTTATGGTTGTTTATTTGTCCTTTAGAACGTAACCACCATGAAACAATGAAAACATAATGTTGTATTTCTGTCATTCACAGGCTTTCTCTCTCTCAGAAAACTTTCCAGCGCTGTCTCTCTGTCACTTGCTCGCCCTCTCAGCACACTTGCCCTCTCTCTCTTTTTCTCTCGTCGTTTTAAAAATGAGTCAGGAAACCCACAACAAAGCCTAACTTTAAATATTATTAAATGAAGAGAGATGTCGTCCCCTCTTTCTTATGGCGGGGTTGTAAAGATCTGATCGTGACAGTAGCAGAACCCAGAAGCGCCGCCCCGTTGCTGCAGAGTGGAGTGACTGATGGCTTGTTTATTCAGAGTTTAAATTAATTTTTATATTATTTATATATATAACTTATATTAATATTTATCGTTTTGCATGTCCAAATTGCACCAAATTCGACACAGCACTCCTTTTTTCCCCCAGCAATGCACCCACTAGGTGTGAATAAAGCCTTCATCACAGGCCAAAGATCTCTCTTTTTTTTTTTTTTGATCGAGTCCAGTAATATAAAAACCTTTTGCATCTTCAGGTTTGTGCATGATTTCTCTTACGGTACAGAGATTATACCACATCACCCAACCTTTGATTACACATTTGTTCGTTTTCTATAACTTCATCTAATATATCATTAAGTCTGTTCATAATTATTTTAGCAAATATGTTATGGTTGGTATTCATATTAGTAAGATGTCTATAATTAACCATATCAGACTCATCACTTTTTTATATGATGAGCAGAGAACACCTTCATAAAAGAGAGTCCACCATACGGCCACTGTGAAGACCTTGTTCATGGAAGTGAGCAGATTTATGATTTCATCAATAATTAACTGATAAAACTCAGAGGGCAGATCATCTGGACCGGGACTTTTTCCAACATTTAACTGTCTGATGGCCTGAACACCTCTTCTTTTTTTTATTTCACAGATAAGCTGAGTAAAAGTCGACGGGCTGTAGGAAGGAACACTTTTCAAAAATGTGTTCACTATGTCCATGTCTGTTTCTATTTTTCTTGTATGCAGTGGCACATAAATCTTTAATGACTTCTCTTTTCATATTTTCACTAAAAACAGTATCACTGTGTTTTTAATTAACTTAATGAACTTGCTTTGAAGTATTTTTGTCCAGATTTAATAGCGTGAACAAGATTTCCTCTTTTATCTGTTTCTGACTGTTTATATATATTATACAATAATTCATAATTAAGGGTGTCTATTTGTGTTTACAATTTAATATTGTTTCTTCATCGATAGTTGATCTTTGTTTCTTCTGCTTCAAACTAATAATGCATTATACTTTGTATTTTAAGTTTATTTAATTCTTTACGTTTAAATTTAAAGACATCTTTTATTCTATATTTTTGTATTTCCCATAGTTTAGTATAAGATTTAGCTAGAATATCTAATTGAGTTACTTTATGTATTTCCTGTCTTAAGTCAGTTATCAAATCTTTATCTTGTAAATTCTGTACATTCAGTTCCAGAAACCTTTGTTCACTGAGGTTCCAGATGACAGAGAAGTTTTAACAAGTAGATGGTCAGAAAAATAATTAAAAACTGTTCCGTAGTGAGTTAGAGGACACATATATGCGATCAATAAGAGTTTTAGTTTTAGAATCAAACCTGGTAAAATCAGTTCCGGAGGGGTTAACAGCTCTAAATACATCAATTAAATTTCCTTGTTGACAGATTTACCCTCTGGATGCAGTTTAAACACAGCTGGCAACTCAATCATTTTCTTCAGTGACTGTATTAAACCACATGAAATAATATTCAAACCTATCCACAATAGTTCTCAAAGTCTTTTAAACAACTGACATTTTTGTAAACATGAATAATGCGACATGCTTCACCTTGATAAAAACAATCTACCATAAGTGATCTACCTGGCATTATATCTCCTAATTATATTCACTTCGTGATTTTTTAAAAATATACCAACACCATCAGCCTTATTTTCACCTATTAATATTAAACATTTCCCCTTTGGAAAAAAAATAAATACATCATCAACATCACTGTTCGTGTTCAGTCTCAGTTCTTGAGTGCACAAGATGTCAAAGTCAGTATCACATAAATATTTAATCTTTTCTTTTCTAAAAGCACTTGACTGAATACCACAATCATTCCAGGAAGCTCATAGTGGAGAGGAGAGGATGTAGCTCTAAGGTGATGCTTTATCATCAAAGCGTTTCTCATTTTTATGAGAGGTAAGCTGAAGTCGTCTCTTCTTCCTTCTAACTACCTCGAAAGGCATTTCACTCTGTCTCATTCATTGTAGGGGCAAAGAACTCAGGTGTGAGAGAGAAGGGGCCTGAATTACTCTCAGGCACAGCAGCCTTTGCTTCAGACGGAGGATGGAGTGGTGTGCTGCTGGCTCACTGACCAGCTGTTAATATGTCGGTGCTAAAATCAGAGCTAGGGCTCTCACTGGCGCTTTCATAGTTTTGCTCTTCATTTTCATCAACACTGTCACTGTAATCTCCCTCTACATCACTTTCACTTTAAACTCCCCTCAACTGACAGAAAGGAGACGTCATCAGGAGGAGGAGCTGGGGGCTGTAGTTCTACAGCAGAGGGGATTCATCTCCAGCAGGTGGATCAGACAGCCGAGGACCTCGCTGGGGAGCAGGGAGATGGGCATCAGGCAGATGGGGAGGAGGAAGAGCATCTCCTGGCTGCCAGGCCGGAGGCTGGATGAGAGGCTGATGCTGCAGGGAGGCTGGTTGCTGAGTGGCTGGCTGGCTGTGAGGACGCTGCTGCTATGATCTGGCTTTGATGACATAGGAGTCCGGACAGCTGAAGAAAGTGTGTCCATTGACACCATGCAGGCTGCACAGACCCTCAGATGTGCAGTCCTTCACTTTATGACCCAGGCAGCCACACTTCCAACATTTCACTGTAGGACGCTGCTTCACCTGGTGGTCGGCAGAGCTGTAGATGAAGCTGCTGATGGACTGACCAGGATAGATGATGCGTCCATTGTATGGACAGAGGGAGATGGAGCTTGGGATTTGGACCTGGTGGCCATTTGAATCTTTTTTAATGCAGACTTTGTATTTACGCACTTCGTACCTGATAATGTTACCAAAGTTGTCAACAGGTTCAGTTAGTTCACAGTATCTACTCAGGTGCAATTCGATGTTATGGTCGGGTACTCTTCCTGTCCAGAATTTCACAACCAGAGTGGTAATGTCCATTTGTATAGAAGATTCAATAGCCCAGTTCTTCCACTTTGGATCTCCAGATCTGGAGGCTTGAATTTCCTGGAAACGTCAGAGTGGAGCTTCATTAAAGAAGCACAATTCAAAGTCTTTCTTATTTGGCAAAGCTACGAATGAGTAGAGATCTTTGGTGTTTAGCCAACATGCATCAAATAGAAGCACTTCACCGACATATTCACGTGTAGGAGGTTCGCCATCACCTTTGTATTTCAGACGGGCTGGCAGCCCAACAAGGGCGCTGAGGGGAGCAAGACAGAAGGAGAGACAGGAAACTAGTTTCCTCCTTTTCTTCTTCTGCTCATTTCCACCTTGTTTGGATTGAAGGTTTTGTTTGCTATTTTTCCTCAATGATTCATGTTTTAGTTCATGAAAGTGTTTTTTGAATGTCAATGATGTCAGCAGAGAAAGTCTTTGATTCAGGTCTACAATAAAACACTAAGGGAAACCTTAAGCTCTTAAATGTCCACCAGATGGCACTAATCTGTTAATTGGGTTATTATGGGTTGTGCTGCAGTGGTCCATACTGTTGCTAGGAGACTAATTACAAATCATTTAAGCTTGACTGAAGTGTCACCCTAATGCCAGAGTTTTTATTTCTTCTATATTAAGTTACTCTGAGTCAGACTGAAGTCATGATGCTGTTCATCAAATTTAATATGAAATATAAGTTGCTCGTTATATTGTTAATTTATTTAAAGCACAATCTGTAAAACAAATGTAAACAAAAGTTTATCCCTCGCAACCTTAAATCAAAGGACTTGAAGACTTGAGGACTTGAAGAATTGTATCTCATCCTCGTGTCTCTGTGGTCATTAATTCACATTTTATTTTGGGGATTTCTATTTAAAATGGAACAACTTTACATAAACTTAATATTCTGCAAATGTACTATCATTTTATGTTTGTGCATGCTGTTCTTCAATTTACAGTACAACTGAAATACATTTATAACGTAAATTGTACTTTGAATGTACATAAAATCTAACATTGATAGATTACAAATACCTTTACACTAGTCTACCAGTGTATTTCTACATAGTGCTTGTGCATTTCTAATAAATTTAAGTGTACTTGACAACTCCTACAAATGTTCTATAAGGGAGACTTTAAAGTGTACTACCAATATGCTTAAATATACACTACACTACTACACTACTTATAATGTACATGATATGTACTACTAATAGAGTACAAGTACGTTGACAATAAATATATTGTCAACGTGGCGATAGTTTCAGGCTCTCTTGTACAATCTGATGGCTGTTGGCAGAAAGGAACACCTGAATACTCCGTGGGGAGAGTGAGCCTCTGGCTGAAGGTGCTCCCCCTCTGCCACAGCTCCTCATAGAGGAGATAGGAGGGATTTCCCAACATCTTATTAGGGCCTGAGCCGCAAAGGGGCGAAGATGCCCTTGTATCAGTTCTGTTTCTTTCTTTCTTTCTTTCTTTCGTCTTTCTTTATTAATCCGCCACTTCAACCCTAAATTTGACCCCCTAAACATGCTCAAAAACTCATCACATTTGGCACACACATCAAGTCTAGTGGAAAATTTGATAAAATATAAAAATTTTACCCAAAAGTGCCAAAATGTGCTCTATAGCGCCACCTATGTCACTAAAATGGCCGCCACGGCCCGTAGGAATGCCATAGAGAGATCAAACCAAAACTCAATTATTCGACTCATCAAGACCTACAAATCATACACTGACACCCCTGACCTAAATCCAACAGGAAGTCCACAATTCACCCATGAAAGTATGTGACTGTGTGCCAATTTTGACTGACAGTACACATGTCAATCAAACTTTGACCAGGTCAACCTGCTGCACACATAAAAGGACCGCAGGAAGTACAATCAGCTCTGTCCCTTCTTGTATTTTCCTGCCAGTCACTGATGTGCACAGCCAGGAATTTATAGGAGTCCACTAACTCCACCTCCTCCCCCTGGATGGTAATAGGGGTTGGGGGCTTCCTGCTCCTCCGGAAGTCCATCACCAGCCCTTTGGTCTTGGAGATGTTGAGATTTAGGTGGTTGTCCTCAGACCAATGCACATAGAGAGGGCTGGATGGTGTTAAATGAACTGGAGAAGTCAGAGAACAGCACTCTCACTCTGCTCACTGATCTCTCCAGGTGTGAGCCAGCCCTATGCAGCAGGTGGATGATGGCGTAGTCCACACCAACTTTAGCCTGGTATGCAAACTGCAGCGGGTCCAGAGAGCTGCTCACCAGGGGCCTCAGCTACTGAAGAATATACTTGCAATGTAAATTATAATATTTCAAATGTGTTTAAAGTACACTTGTGACACGGGGAGGAACAGGTGAACCCAAGTGCAGAAACTCAAAGGCAAGGAGACAGGGATATAGTAGGAGCGCTGTTTTTATTTTAAAACGAGGGAGGAAAGGAAATGCACGCCTAGGAAAGCTTGACCTGGAAGATGGAGACCTGAGGCTGATGTTAAAGCTGGAAGATGGAAACAGAGGGGGTCCAGGGCAGGGTAGCAGGGATGATGAGACGAGACAAAGGGCTGGAGACAGGGACCAGAGCCAGAACAGACAGAACTGCAGGGAACAGTTGACAGGGTTAGCAAGTAAAAACAGGCAACAACAAGAAAACAGGATACATGCAAGTGAAGTGGCTTGAAGTCAAGTAGCAGAGTCTATGATCTGGCTGAGTGGAAGTGGCAGGGCTGAGTGTTTGTAGAAGGCTTGATTACTGAGATAAGGTGCAGCTTGTAAGGCTCTGATCTGACTCCAGCACACCTGCAGACAATCACACAGGGAGTGTCACAGCCTGGCTCAAGAGGACAAAGGGGAGAGAACAATACATGACTTTTAACAAAAGAGTTATTTAACAAAATATAAGTTAACAAACGTCAAAATAAAGTATGTAAATCAGTAACATCAGTAGTTCGCTTTGAATGAGTGTACAGTGAAGTGTAATAAACACAAGGAAAAACCTAACTTAAATGTGCTTGTACTCTATTAGTAGTACATTTTATGTACATTATAAGTCATAGCTGATACCTTCTACGCTTCGTTTGAAAAAATCTAACACAAAAAGTGACACACAGACATGTTCCAACTCTGTCCCTCAAACTTTTATTTATTTCTAATGTTTCCAAAAAACAAAATAAACCACAAAATAATAACCTCACTATAAACAGAACAAGTTCATTCATTCTTAGTATGTAGAGGGTATATTTGTTTAGATACATTTATTTTTAGTGCGCACACCAACTTTCAACTCTCACTTCCTTCTATGATTCCTAAAAAAAACAACAAAAAACCTTATAATATGTAGATACGTTTTAATTCCTTGCCTTTTTAGCATTTAGATAAGTTTGAACTCTTTCATTTCTTTTCAGCATGTACATAAGTTTTGTAACTGTTTAACTCTTTGACTGATACTTTCTACACTTTGTTTGAAAAAATCTAACACAAAAAGTGAGTCTTTACACACAGACATGTTCCACCTCTTTCCTTCAAACTTTCATTTACTTCCAGTTTCCAAAAAACCCACAAGCTCTACAAAAACATTTTTTAAAAATAAAAACCTCAGTATGTACACAGTACATTTACTCATTCATACTTAGTATGTAGAGACTAAATTTGTTTACATACATTTCTTTTTCTTCTTTTGCTTCTATCAATTCTTTGAAAAACAGAAGAAGTAAAGTTAAGTCAGAAATGCTCCAAGTCTTTCCTTTCAACTCACTTCTTTCACTTTGGTGCCTTTTCTTTTTGTTTTTTGTCCATATTTTTTCTCTCTTGTGGTGAACTCGTCATAACGACTAAAAGAAGGAAATATCTTTGAGAAAGTCTGTAGACGATGTTCCATTCAAGTCTTTTGTTGCTGTTGTGCACAGGTCAACATTTAATGACTTTAGAAGTGAAAAACATTATCTGATAATGTTGCTGATTACCATCAAAGTTATTTAGTTAAAATACTGAATCATGTACAGTTGAAAAAATGCCTGAAAACAGGTCAGTGTTCAACAGTTTGTTAATCTGGTGTCTTGTTATATCATGACATCACTATGTGAAGAACAGGAAACATATCCCAGATAGCAAAATTACTGTGGCCCAGATCCGGGCAACACCTGACACTTTTGGCACTTTCATCCAGCCCACATACTACTGAATGATGGCACTTGGGTGGTCCGTTCCTGTTTCCCAGATCTGGGCTACAAGCAAGTCGTATGTCACCCAAGAACAAACCAGATAAACCAGAACTGGCCCTCATCCAGAATACACATGAGAGCACTGCATCTGATGCAGTGCCCGCATTTGATTTGTGATATTTGGACCATATTTGGTATTTTACATGTGAGCCATTTCAGGCTCACATCCATTTTCCCAGGCGAGAAGAAGTCCAGCAGTGCTACATCATTGCCTGAAGTGGCCCACTTCTGTATGCTATCTGGGATATTTGCATGGAACATTGTCAAAGGGTTAGGAAGGGTTAGACCCTCCCAAAGATCTTTCCTTCTGTTTCTGTCACATGTAGTAATATTAGCAGCAGTTAGTATGACAGATATTTCAGCTGTAGCACTTAAAGTGTGTAATAAAGTATAAAGTATATAAATACAGTCTTCTGTTCTTCTCTGTATATTATTTGTAGTGAGCTACTTTTGAAGCGCTTCACTACTGCTGATAGTAATTTCCTGCATGTAATTCACTATAAATACACTTTAATTTGAAGGCAGTGGTAGACCTTTATTGTGAAGCCTGAAGTGTACATGTGTGGTGAGTTAAAGTGCTGTTTGTCAGGTCTGTATGTGTTCACAACTCCTACATCAAGTTACATGTAAACAAGTTTAACATGTAAACATGTCTGCCTTCAGCTGATAATACTGTAAAAATATAAGTGTGGTTGATGCATTTTAATGAAAACTGTGTGCTATAGAACAATATGATTTAAATATGTATAAACCTTAAAAGAATGTGTGTGTATGTATGTCTCCACTTTGTGACACTGATTGTATATTTGTGTTTTATTTTATTTATTTTTTATTATTTGTGTGTGTCTGTGGATCTCTCTCCCTCTCTCTGATGAACCTGCTGCGGTCTCTCTGATTGGCTGTATGACTGATTGTGATTTAGTGTGTGTATCATTCCAAAGAGCTGACTGCTTCCAGTCTAAAACTAGATGTTTAAAGGTCGACTTCCTCCAGCTCCTGTATGCTCTCCTCTCTCCACTTCCAGCCAGGATGTTGTGAATGACTCTCCTGTGAAACACTGTAAAAGTATCTTGCAAGTGTGTATACAGGAAGAGATTTGTATCTTGGTTTAGTTTTGCTTTGAGTAGATAATTTAGTATAATTGTGTGTGTTATTTTGCTGTTAGTCCACCCTGAAGCCAAAATGTCCCTAATAACTGAGTGAATAAATACTTTTGAGGGCTGTAATCCTTGTTGCTGGTGGTTCTTGGGAGTTGGGAAGAGGGGAGTCTCATTTCTATGTTGCACCAGGGTTTCCCCTACATTAGTGCGTAACAATAGTTAAAAAGCTGTTTAGCAGTTACAGCCTCATGTTAACTTACTAAGAATGGTCCCAGTGGCTTCCTGAGGTAGTATACAGATGTTAAATGTGTAACAAAGACTGTCCTGGTGTTGGATCAGTACTCTGTATCGGCATATACTCTGGGTTTAGGTACTGGAATCATATCAGGAGAGAAGAATTTGGATCAGTGCATCCCTAGTGAACTCTCTAAGGATTTACAAAAAATAAGCTGACAGGTTGAACATATCAGTTGTTATTCACCTGCCTGACATCCAAAATAAAGCACAATATTAGCACGAAAAGTTAGTGAGCTTTAGTTGAGTCCACTGGAGGCGAGGAGGATATTAGACATTTATTAGGTAGACATGCAAAACAAGCACCAACCTCTACTCACAAGCACAAGTGTTAGTGAGGAAAACAATAACAAAGGTAGAAATAAAGAATAACGATTTCTTGATGCACTTCCACAGACGACATCATTTGTCTGGGTTCCTTCTTTGACCATCACTTGAGTTTCTGAGCAACTGTTGGATAAGAAAAGTGAAAGACTGCTTTATTTCTTTGTTATTGGATTCAAATGGAAACTCATTTTAAGTGTCATCTAAAGAATAAAATACAGAGTAATGTCACACTGATGCAATAATAAATCAATACAAATATATCAATAAAATAAACCATGCTTACAACAAAGCAGTGGGTCAATTTTAGTTAAGTTGCAATATTTTGAGAAAAAAGTTGTAATGTTATGAATATAGTTGTCATTTTTCAAGAATATATTTGTAATATTTTGAGATTAAGTTGTAATTTCATAATGGTTTTGGAAACTAAAGACAATCTACTACTTGGATACTTGAAGGAATTCCTATAAAACCTGCGGGACTGGAAAACTGACACGACTAATGAATGGAACATTCTTGTGGAGTTAATCTCCCAAATTCCAAACAACAAGCAAGGTGACTCACATCTGAGGAAACAAATCAGGAAACGGGGTAGGAAAGCCTTCCTCAGAAACTAAACTCAAACAGGAAAATAAACACAGACCAATACCCTCCGTCATCCTCAGCAATGTCCACTCCTTGTGAAATAAGACAGATGAACTTCCAGCACATGTGAACTTCCTGCATGAATATAGAAATGCTTCCATCCTGGCGTTCACAGAAACATGGCTTGACAATCGCATCTATGATCATGCAGTCTTTATTGACAGTTTAAGCGCTCTGTTAAGACTCAATAGAGACAAACAAAAGTACTGGTGAAGAACACAGAGGCAGGGTTTGTTTTTATATCAATAGGCACTGGTGATCCAAAGCCATTATCCACGAAAGTCTGAGGTAGCCTGACATAAAGCTAAAACTTCCTCAGCTACTTTTAGTGGGGAGGACTGGAACCAGTGGAAGCTGTACACCAGTACAAATACCTGGACACTGTCATGGATGACAAACTGCATTTTGAAGCCAACACAGAGGTGATCATCAAGAAGTGCCAACAGCATCAGTATTTCCTGAGGAAGCTAAACATAATAATAATACCCTCCTCATTCATCTGCTGGTTCCTCTCTCTCACAATCCAAGCAAGAAGCAAGAAGCGCCTCCAGATAACAATGAACATCTGCTGTAAAATCATAGACCTACCCCTGCCGTCTCTGATCTCACTGCATCATCAGCAAACACTCCAGAAAGCCCAATCGGGACCCTACCGGCTGCCCTCTGGCAGGCGTCTGTGCTGCCCTGCAGCTAAGACTAACCTGAGAAAGACAACATTCATATATGAGGCTGTTCGCCTACTAAACTCCAGTCTGCCTCAGGCCCCGTCTTCCTCTCTAACCTGGGACTAACACCCACAACTTCTGATCTGCCACAGCACCCCTCCACTTAAGACTCTTATATTATTTGTATCTCTGCTACGTGGTCACTGTTTGTCTATCATGTATTGCCTTATATGTCCTGTTTGTATGTCCTTTTACGATGCCTGCCTCATGAGTTGCCCCTAAGGGATAAATAAAGTTTTTTGAATTGAAGTGAATTGGCAATGTCCCATGCATGATGATTTGTTCCACTGCTGCAAAAAAACCCCAGTGCACAATTGTAATGATCAAAGTGCTATATAGCAAGAAAAAATGTTCTTTTGCTTTACTTTTTGTGCTTTTAGGGAACAAATTAATAAATAATCAATGAATAATTCAATAGAAAAGTGTCTTACATTGTCCAAGCTGTGCAGTTCACACCATCCTGTGAAAAATAGCCCGGCTGACAGTCGTCACACACTGTATCAGTTCTGTTGGTTCCTTAGAGAAAGAGACACATCTGAGATTACTCACCATCACTCATCATTCACTGACAGAACAGTCTGACTTTGACGTTTGTTACCAGGTTGTTTTATACTCTGACATCGTCAACAAAAACGCTTTTCCTCTTCACATTTCTCAGGAGCAATTTATAATGAATAAGTGTAGAAGCCAAGATAGTATCTTAGGTTTTTACACAGGCCTTGTTTGTACCTTTATTTGTTAAAATCATGTTTACTTTACATATACTGCACATAGTCACTAATCAACTACGATGGTTTTACTGCAAAAGTTCCACTTGACAGCAACAAGTTGACTGGTCTGTGTTCAGTTGTGACTTTTTCTACAGAATTATTGAGCTGCTTTTTTCCTGCTATCTAGTGGACAGAAATCAATACGTGCAGCTTTGAGCAACTTGTTTGTCAGGTCATGGTGTTCCCATTTAAAACTTCAACTACAACTATAATCTTAAAGTCAGCATGAGAAAACCAACCTTTTTGTCTGATGTATTGTCCTGGTTGACAGCTTGTGTGTTTCAGTGCTTTCACACAGCCGTCCTCTGTGGAGTCCATACAGTAGAATCCCTCCAGTGGTTGACAAACTGTATTTGATGTTGATGTACATGATGTCTTTATCTGCAGACCAGAACCTGTCAACACATACAGAGGTTACATATGAGATACTAAACTTCTCTTCTGTTCAATCTACTAGACAGCAACAGCATGCTGATCTTTTTTCTGACTTACAGACAATCTTCAGTTTTTATGACATCTTTGGGAAATGTGAAACAATAGTTTCTCCCATTTATGAATTCATATAATAATGAGCTTAGAATAGTAATGTTTTTCAACAGTGGGCAGTATGCTCCACACAAAAGAAAAAAGTGATTATTGATCAATCTCAGATTAAACTGAGAAAACAACAGCACAGATACAATCCTCTAATCATCATTTTCCTCATTGTTGTCATGTAGAAATTTAATGTTACAGTTTTATTGGGAAACTTGCTTGTTAGGCTCTAATTTCCACTGTGGAAGTTGTCTCAAGGCAGTAGACTCGTCATGCTGAGTCTCTGCATCTTCATAATGAAGTCGCCAACCAGACAGTTTATTCACTTCTTACAGCATTGACAGTGAGACTTGCAGTAAAAAACCTTCTTACTGGCCTTAAATCAATACTAAGGCTTAAATTTCTGCAAATAATATGAATATAAATCTACCTGCATCACAGTTTGCACAGATGAAACACTGTTTAAGTCCAGTGGGATGATTCATGTAGGTTTCATCAGTGCAGGGCAGGCAGGATGTACTACTGATCTTTGTACAATCTGTTTTAACTCGACTTCCTGTGGAGAAGAAACAATTTATTATCATCATAATTATCATATTATTCACATTATATTTTAAATAATTGCTTTTCTCTCTCTGATCCCTCTTGTTCACCAGGTGACAAATATCATACAAGCATTGTATCTTTCTGTAAATGTTCTGTCATGTCTGAATTAAGAAACAAGGAACATTTAGCTACGTAAAAGTCAGCTGTCAGAAAAAGCATCACTTTGTTTTACTGCTTATAAACAAGCAGTAAACTGTATTGATTTGCCAGCTTATGCTTTAACCAAAAGCTGGCAAACATCCTGCTTTTATGTTTCAGTTAGATCTTACCAGCAGAACATCTAGGACAGCATTCTTCTCCTATTTGGTACTCTGCTGGATGACATGTGAGGATCTGTCCGATGAAGACTTTCAGTATTATTATCTGTGAAGAGTAAAAACAGTTTTTTGTCTCAGTGAAACCTGGTTGAAGTTAAGATATTGTTGAAAACTGTCCTGAATAACTTCCTGCTTTAAGCAGAGAAAGGCAGAATAAAAGACATGACATATACAACACATAACAATGAGGTGGAAAAGAAGAAATGGAGGAATAAAACATGTGATGGTGATAACTGAAAGTGAAGGGAAGGTCAGTGGAGGAGGATGTCAATGGAGGCAAGAAGAAGGAAGAGAGGACCTGAGGGGAGAAGATGACGGCCAGGTAGGACTGAAAAAAGAAGATGAAGATATGGAGACGAAGATGATTTCAGAAGACGACTGAACAGTAAAATGACCAAAGAACACTTTTTTCCTTCCACATTATGACTAACTGATTTTTAACTTTAAACAATCATTTGTATCATTGAGGTTTTACATTTTTACACTTCTGAGCAGTTTAATGTTATTTGTACAGTTTTATTCACTATGTGTGAAGAAGCATTTTTGCACTTTCAAAAAGTGAAAAAAGTCCTTGATGTGAGACCAGTCCTACACTACTATATAACATAGTTACAATTACACATAATCATATGTCTTCAATAGCTTTGAATATATTTCTAAGCAGTCTTAAAGCTGCTGTACATGTGAAAACAGTTAATTAATGTTTTATAACACACTGTGAAATTGTTATAATCTGATATATAAAAATTTTGTAATTGTTCTTCATTATAAATAGTTTTAATCTCCAACCTGAAAAGGATTTGTACATGTGCACAATCACTTCTTAATGATTATCACACTATACATTTATTCTAAACTATGATAATAATATTTAAAATATTCATATTTATCAACAATTCAAATCATAATTAATATTGTTGGCGATTCATCTTCCATCTATCTATCTTTCAGATTTTAGAGAAGCAAAGCTCTCTACTGGTTTGTCCTCCTCTTGTCACTATGAATTCTTTTCCAGGAGTCTGCAGTTTGTCATTATTTATACATTAAAAGTCAGTGTTCAGCACTTCACCTTGTCAATAATCCCCTGACCGCCCCAAACCAGCCTTGTTACGTCACACTGGTATCAGAGAGGTGTCGCTGCTTTTAAATACAAGATAAACTCCTCAATCTGCCTCAATGTTTAAAAACAGCTGTAAACTCTGTTTTAAAATCATTAGTTTTTATAGTATAGACTTTATTGAACAAAATAACAATAATGAAAAGCAGTAAGACCACTTGTATTGTGACTGACTGTCTCAGATTGAATCCATCTACTATCACATGGAAATATTCAAGTAAAGTTCAAGTACCTTAAAATTGTACTTGGATGTATCAGAACTGTTCAACAACACATGACCCCCCCCCCCCCCCCCTCCTTTTGTTATAAACTATTTTACCAACAAAGTTGCAGCTGTCAAAGGTTTTCTTCTCAAAGTCATTTTGTGGATCAAGTTGACAGTTTTGATGAATTGAAGACACAATCTCACTGAGATTTGGGATGAAGAGAGATGTCACATCCAAATCTGAGGGACAACATCTGGAAACAAAAAGAAAACTTTGGTCTTGTACACAGCTCGTATTTTAGTTAACTGCCATTCTCAGAGGTTAAACTTCAGTCCTGTTTGTTTCCTGTCAAAGCTCATTAAAACATATTACTGAGTCTTCAGAGACAAATGTAATTTAGAAAAATGTTAGTATGTCTTGTTTCTTGTTACTGGATAGTGTATTGAGCTGAACTCTTGGCATTGATCATTTGCATTAATACTCCTTACTTACTTACTTACAGCACAGCTCAGACTTCAGAGAACAGAAAGATTTTAGACAGTGTGAGTATCATAAGTGGAAGATGACGAATGATATCAGAAGTGACTAAAACGGAAACTGACAGATTTAAATAGTTGAACAGCAGGTTAAAGGATATTTTAATAGTGTTACAGTTTACAATGTTCTCTTACAAAACGTTATTAACAAAACCAATATAGGCAACAAGCAGCCAGACATCACAGCTTTAACAAAAGATCCGTTGTATTATGTCTAGGATCAGAGCCACGCCTGTAATCTGACTGCTGGTGTACAGTGGAACAATAATTTTGTAAAATGCTGTAGTTTGAAAAAAAAAAATAACACATAACATTTTAGCCTACTTACCCTGGTTACTGTGGAAAATGGCCGATTAAGCACCGAAGTATAACCAGCAGCTGGATACACTTGTACGAAAGTGAGGAAGAACCAGGAAAAATCAGTAAGAATCAGGAAGAGAAAAATAGGGATTACTGGGCGCAACATGTCTATGAGTAGTATTTCAAGGAATGCAGGAAGAGGCAGGTCATGTTCCTGAAACTTCCTTAAAAAAGCTTAAAAAAAACTGATACAGTAATCAGAGATAGTAGGCTAAATTGTTATGTTATTGTTTGAAACTACAGCATCTAACAAAAGTATTGTCACTGTTGGTAAGTTACCGCTGAAATCGTGATTCTACCGAACATTAAAACATGATCAATGGTCTCGTTTATCGGTTACGTAGTTTTAATTAATACTTCAGCGTTTTCTGAAGTGCTGCCGGTAACTTTAATAACATGTACGTAAAGTGTATTACAAAACTGGTTGTACACCAGCAGTCTGTGTTTAGTACCAGCAGCGTAGAGCTGCACATAATGCAGTAATTTACCTGCCAACCGATTTTCGCGGGAGTCTCCCTATTTTTACCCCCGTCTCCCGCTGTGCTCCCGTTTTCATAGTTTTTTGCTTTTCGTTATAGTAACATTTTTCAGGGACTGTACAGCTTGCGTGTGCAGCTGCTCTCTCCAGGCGGTCTTACGTCCTCTTCCCTCTGCTCCACTGCGGTCAAGTCAGCCGCCACAACTACTACTATTTCCTATTGCGCGCACGCTTCCGTGCGCGCAATAGGAAATAGTAGGACTTGGATGGTCCGTCGACTAAACGTGGTTTGACATCGCTTTCATTTACTTTCGCCCCTTTGAGACTCAGGCCCTAATGAAAGCGACGTCAAACCACGTTTAGTTGATGGATTACTCATGTCCCTCCAGCAGAAAAAGCCTCATTACCGCAATAACGGAAGCGTACGTGCAGTAGCAAATTACGTGGCGGCTCGCTTGACTGTGATTTCCGTAGTGGCGGCTGGCTTGACCGCAGTCTCCGACGCCGATGTGATTCACTACCTGCAGGTGCCGCTGGTTTGTCTCAAGTTTACAAGAATTTGCCAAATGTTAAGATACTAGGCAAACTCAGATAAACAGTTAGTCTACTGACAGACAGCTTTCGTTGTGGTTCTCTGTGGTTGTGTAAAACTTAAAGGCGTTGGATGAGACACTGAAGGCAAAGCAATTGAAAATATCGATTTTTCTACATGTTTATCATCTTTCTATTGTTTTTCTATTGTTTGTTTGTCTGTTTATTTTTTGGTGGGGTTTTTTTTGGTGTTGTGTCTTTGCTTTGCATTGTACTACTTTTGTTTTGTCTGTCAAAGCACTTTGTAAACTGTTTTTAAACGTGCTCTATAAATAAAGATTATTATTATATATATTATTATTGTGCTGGTTGAACAGGTGGTTTGATAAAATACTTATTGGCTTTCAACTCGCAAAGGTTTACAGTAACGAGAATAGTTGTCGTCAACTTGAGTATTAAGGGGGTAAAACTGAACTTTCTCTTTTCAATCCTAAATGTTGGCAGGTATGTAATATAATTAAAGCTGCAAGCAGTGCTGAACGGGCCTTCGCGCCTTCGTGCACATTGGGCCACGATGCAGTCGAACGGCTTCTGTCACAGGCATGTAGATGTCTTCAGACCCGGGCTGTTTTCAGACAGTGCAAGAAGGAGATAAACATCACTTCCTTTGTCCACTATATTGCTCACTGCTGGGGCTGCGTTGCTGCTATTTCGTGGGGGGCACTATTCAGCCAGTTTGCATCACTACTGAATATTGTCATGTAGACGTGTTCAGGCCAGGACTCTTATCAAACATGCAAAGTTTGGGGCAGACTGGAGCATTTGCACTGAAGTTACAGCAATTTCCTCTGTCATGGCGAAACATCAAAACTCAACACCACGCCACGGCCACACGCTTCAATGATAGCTAAATTATAGCATATTAGGCACATTACCACCACCCTCTGCTTTGGACTGTAAACCAAATATTAAATCCTACACATAAATCCTGTCTGTCTAATAAACTCAAAAAGAAAAAACTGCTACTCCACCCACTTGGCAGGTTCATTAAAGTTTTAATGCTGAGCTCTGGAACTCCAGTCTTCCTGAGTTCTTCCCTCATATATTGTCCTTTTTGATCATACTTAGTACAATCTATGCTTGCATGTGTAATAGTTTCCTCAGCCAAGTGGGAAAAAATATGTGCATATATCGGCAATCGCCCAAAATCATAGTCAAAAAGTAATCGTGTTAAATAACCGTGATGTCAATATTGAGCAAAAAATAATTGTGATTATGCTTTTTGCCATAATCAAGCACCCCTAAAGAGAACATACATTTTGATTTACATACACACACACAAAGCATTTAAATATGTATGTCATAAATTGATGTCTTTAATTAACAGTTACTTGAACATTTTTCAGTGTGCTCCTAAATTTCTGTGTGCTCCTAATTTTTTTCATTTAGGAACACATGTACTTCTCGACAAAAAAGTAAGTATTGAACACTGCTGTCAGATGTGTAGAGACAATAAGTAACTGCAGCTGGCCACAGAAAAATACTCATATATTTGAATGGAGAGTGTGAGCGAACCGCTAGGTGCTTGGGCCCTAATAAAGGAAAAACTGCAGTACAGAGCTACAAATTTTAGTTTTGATTTTATTTTTCTACAGCACTTTATCACTAAACTGTCACTCTCACTCCATTTTTTCCCTTCCCTTCATAGGTCATCCCCACTACTGAATTATACATATAAGACTCATAATTATTGTAAAATAAATGATAATAACAAAAAAATTAAAAATCATATTGTAGTAGGAATTTTCATCGCAAATCCATTGATACAGGTTTGAAAGTGGTCTGACTTATAGTTTAGACGCCAGACGCCCCAGTTTGGCACAAAGTCCATGCCCAGAGATTGCCTCCCCATTGGTTTACATTGTAAGGTGTGATGTCGCACTCTAACTTTCAGGGCTTACTAAATCTAAACCGTTCGAGTTATTACAAAGTTTTTAATAACTTTTGTTCAGCACAGTGTGATAAATCATGTATAAACTTTGAAGCCAATACCATTAAGGCCCTAGGAGGAGATAGCGCTTATTCAGGGTCCAAAATTGGGGAAAAGTCATAGTTTCATGTGTGTATTGCGGACTTCCTGTCGGATTGAGGTCAGGGGTGTCAGTGTATGATTTGTAGGTCTTGATGAGTCGAATAATTGAGTTTTGGTTCGATCACTCTACGACATTCCTATGGGTCATGGCGGCCATATTCGTTACATAGGTGGCGCTCTCAAGCACATTTTGGAATTTTGGGGGGTTCATTTTTACATTTTATCAAATTTTTCACCAGACCTGGTGTGCGTGAGTTTTTGGTGAGTTTTTGAGCATGTTTAGGGGGTCAAATTTAGGTCTGAAGTGGCGAGATAATAAAGAGAGAAAGAAAGAAAGAAAGAAAGAAAGAGAACAGATACAAGAGGGTCTCCGCCCCTTTCGCCCCTATTGTATTTCGTGTGTTTGTTTCTTTCTTCTTCTTTTTATAAAGTCAGGTAAAGTTGACCAGACCTGTCAGCCCAGGTCTGACAACATCTACATGCTTGTGACAGAAGCCCTTGGACTGTGCCATGCCCCGAACAGTAAAGGATAGAAAACACATGTAAATTCAAGATTTGTAGGTCAAAGTCTCATGACTCATTTAAAGTTCAAATGAAGTTTGTATCTAAAACAACAAACCTAAAGGTACAAAGTTTCTTTTTTCATCACTGCATTCAAAGATGATTGCTTTTTGTCTCCTTATAGATTAAAGGAATAGTTTGACATTTTGAGACACTGATTTGCTTTCTTTCTCAGAGTTAGAGGAGAAGATCAATACCACTCTTATATGTTTTTTAAATGTGAAGTTAACAGCCAGTTAGCTTAGCTTAGCACAAAGACTAGAAACAAGGGGAAACAGCAAGCCTGGCTCCCTATGAAGGTATAAAAATCCACCTACCAGCACCTCTAAAGTTCGGTTATTCATGTTATATCTTGTTAATTAGTGAACTTTAGAGGTGGGAGGACTTTTAACCTTTTTGACAGAGTCTGACTAGCCGTTTCCAGTCTTTGTGCTAAGCTGAGCTACTGTCTCCTGGCTATCGCTTCATATTTAATGTACAAACAGGAGAGTGCTATTAGTCTTTTCATGTCGACCGCCCAAAATGTCAAAGAATTTCCTTAACAATACACTGTTATCACTGAGTATGTGTAGTTATGCAGCATTTTATGTGTTCCTGCTTCCACTCTACAGAAGAGGAAGATGAGCAAGAACCGACCTATGCTAATGTGAAGATCGTGCAGCAGCAACGGAGGCAGATGCATCAGACGGCAGAGATGGAGGCAGAGTACGGCCAAGTCAAGTTTTCATGGTGACCTCGGAAAACTGTTAAACCAACAGAAGATGAATGTGTGTACGCTAAGGTCCATAAAAGCAGGTGATACACAGTGTTCAGCGGTTTTACAAAGACATATATTATCATTCATCACTTGTAATGTACTCCTGGGTTATGACTGGCATCAGTATGAAAACCTGCCAAAGGAGCTCAAACATTCAGGTGCATCATTTGAATCACACTGTGGCTAATCTTTTGTATAATATTTAATATTTTTTTCAAAAATATATATATATTTTCAAGTATTCCTTGATTTGTATCCTCTTTTTTTATCTTTACATGATGTAATACATCCTTGTTTTAACTCTTTTTTAATTTATAAGCATATTTACATTTAATTGATTGTTAAAACACAGAAAACTCGCAGTGCACAGTGTGCTCTTACATTGGTTTATCAAAGGTTTTGTGCTGTGTGGTGTGTGTTGGGACTTAATCTCATATTTGGTCACACCTCTTCCCTCAGCTCTCTAGAAGACCAAAGATAAATTTGCATGTAATGACTGGTCTCTGAATTTGTTTCCATTACATGAACACTTCTGCTTTTTCTTAGGCATGACATTTCATTCTTGCAAAATTGTTTTATCATTTGCAATAGATTTTTTAAGACTACTTTATTAGCTTTATTTATTACAGGGTGTTGAAACCATTTGTGTCAGTTAAAGGATGCAACAAGACAAATGAACGAGTTGTGTTGTCCTGCTTACTCTTAAATTAAAGTTACTTTGTGGGGCGAATTTGTAGATGGAGTTAACATGTAGTCTTTTCATTACTAATTACATTATTATATCATTTTTGTTATACATTATTTTAGGATGAACGCCTTATTATACATTGTTATATATAGTTTTTCTGTTTCTGTTTCTGTCTGGAGAAATGAGAGAGTCAAATGAAGGGACAGTTTAAAACTAAATGTGATGCAACAACTTGTCAGTTTCTTAACACAAGATGTGTTTATCAGTTAACACCATCAAGTTATATTTCCTATATTTTGCTTGATGCACTTCCTATGTGTGTGTTTGTGGATTCCAGTTAACAAAGTACCTTACAAAACTAAAAGATAGATATCCATATTACTCAACCAGAGTAACACTGAACAACTTTTAACTATTTCATTATTTGAATAATTCAGAGTTTGAGTTATTTAAGCTCCAACTTTCAAATCTGGAGGAGAAACAAATCCACATTCTGAATATTTATATGAATTAGGTTGCTGACTTAAATTGCTTGTTGTCCTGTATTAACCAGAAGTTGATTTGAATTAAATTGATGTTTTAGTTAATTACTATTGTGCAGGTGAATGTGGGATAAATGTTAGAACACAGAACACATTCATAGCAGCGATTACATACTGTAAGCTGTAATTGCAAATCTGTGGAAACTGATCACTGCTCCTCAGAACTTGAAAGAGTGCTTTCATCACTTAAAACAACTCAATATCATTTTTTAAGGGATTGGAGCTCTCAGCTCCAACCCAGCTCTCCTTTGGAAATGTTCACTGCACTTTAAACTTATATTCCCAACAAGAACTAATAGAAATACAGTAGATATATATCTAATAGGAATGTGCAGAAAGCCCAGTATTTGTATTTGTATCTATATTTTTTTGAGGCAGCAAAATTATTTGTATTTGTATTTGAATAAAAGTGGAAAGAGCCTTAAAAATCATGTTTTTGTTTTTTTATTATGCTTTTAGTTTTAGAAAATGAAAGTGTTACAATAAGTGTTCATGAATAAACTACCTTCCGAAGGAAGTCCACAAACCGGGTCTCCAACTGGAGTCTCCTAGATCATAGATGACTGATGCAAACATGATGATCCAGAGACATAGTTGTGCTAAACTGGCCTTTAATCTTTTCCCCATGAGCACAAATAGACAGTTTACATGTTGAACTACCAGCTGTCATTCTAAAATCCCAGTTTGATGGTAGAATACGGCCTCATTTATTGAATCAGTAAATGTTTTTCTGTGTATCAAAAGACTGATCAATCACTTGTTTTACAGTTTATCTTATGTTTTCACTTTTCCTGATGTCTTTTGAGCATCATGGAAGGGAACTGAAATACAGCAGACAACAGCTGCTAGGTTGGTACTGCATGACATCATGACATGTCACCTGTGGCTTGGATTGTACTTCATCGTCTGCCAAATGAAATGTAATGTTAGTGTAAAGTATAGTATCACAGTTTTGTTTGTCATAGGATTCATTATATGTCTGTGACTGTTGAGTAGTACAAGAAAGAAGGAGATGAGGAAGTCATGACAACATACATTTCTTGAGAAGATGATGGTGTGTGGTTTTCTTTCTTGTAAGTAGTGACCATGTTAAATTCACTTCCTTTCCCCCTCTCCACCTATAAAACCTGTAGCTGAATTCAATACAGTTTTTATACCTTCTAATCTGAGGTTGATCTCTAACAGAAGACATTTCAGCCTGTTCAGTGCAGGATGTTCATGTTTTCTATTGAATAAAGTAAAGAAGTTTGTCTGAAAGCTGCTGACTGGGTCAACAGAGGCTGAACAGTGAGGAGACATGGAAGCTGTGGTTGGACTGTTGCTGATACTATTCGGAGTCTCTCATGGTGAGCTGTTTCACTATCTGACATGTTAGTATTGGATTTGATGTTGTGCAAATAAGATGTTTTGTGTTCAATTAGAAATGATTATTGATGATTTTATGCAGCCACAAGATCACTTTTAGTCAATAAGTACAGTTTGACATCATCCTAACTGATGCAGCTTAAATACTGTTCCAGGCTAGAAAACAGCTTTGACCAAATAAACACTTTTAACAAAGAAGAATCAACTGACAACTAGGATTTCAGGGATTAGTTTCACGTGCATACCCTGTTCATTAGTGAGTATGACACACAACACATAGTTTAGTGATAGTTTAGAGCTGCGGTTGACTGCCAGTAAA
This sequence comes from Thunnus thynnus, assembly GCF_963924715.1. Taxonomy (NCBI): domain Eukaryota; kingdom Metazoa; phylum Chordata; class Actinopteri; order Scombriformes; family Scombridae; genus Thunnus; species Thunnus thynnus. Next base: position 29,621,876 of record NC_089529.1, read on the forward strand.
TGGTTTGATGTTGTGACAACGTGAAAGCTTTCTGGGGTCGCCATCTTGACACAACCAGAAAAAAACGCAACAAATGAAGTGTTCAGAGCAGGCTGAAGACCTGAATATTAACAGGGATTATTTTTCGTACATTAACCTCAAGTTTTAGAACTGGGACCATGTTTAACACAGATATTCAACATCATAACAGTATGAAAATAACAGAAAATTACAAAAAACATAATGTACCCTTTAATGTTTCTTTTGAAACATGAATATTTACACCTGCATAGTACATTGTCCTAGTCATTAATTTAGTAGAAATGGAATGACCACATTGTGATAATAACTTTTTTAAAATGTTTTTTTCTATTTTTGCAGATGTTGAAACCCACTGTGATGGCAGACAGGATGGAGCTCAGTGTTATGGAGCTCTGGGAGGAACTGTGGTGCTCCAGCTGATGGACAACACCTCAGAAATATTTAGATACTAATGGAACAAAGACAAAACCACAACAATACTTCATGGGAGAAAGGATAAGATTGTGTCTAATGAGATGAAGGACAGATCCATCTTTACTCCCAGTAATGTAACATTTAGGATAAATAACCTGAGCAGGACTGATGGTGCTGAATATACCCTTCATATCTTTGATTCAAATGGACAGCAATTAGAACCGCGGACTCTTCAGTTGTCTATTCAAGGTAAATAACTACTTTTGCTATCATTAATCTTATAATTCAATTTGTATTAATCACAATAAACCAACAAATGATTTTAGAAAATTAAACTAGGTAAATACACTTACATAAATACACATACTACTGTACAAATACTATTTTTATATTTTACCTTTGCAAACAATCATTTCACATGAAACACTCAAAGTCTGCCACACAACTACAGTATAGGGTTGCATTTCCTGAAACATTTTAGTCTGTACTTCTGTATATGAATTCACATTGTAAACACTGAATATGTTTAAAGCCACATTAAAAAGTCATGTGAGTGTGTTTCTCTCAGCTCCTGTGTCCTCTGTCCTGCTGGACTCTGAGTGTTCAGGGACTCAGGGAGAGACGAGGGTGTCCTGCTCCTCTGAGGGAGGGGACAGTCCTCAGTACAGCTGGACTCTGGATGGACACACACTGACAGACGCTCAGCTCCTCTCTGGAAATAAAGAGACCAACAACATCACTCTGAAACAAGACGTCTCAGGACTACTGGTCTGTTCGGTCAGGAATCACGTCAGTAATGTCTCGAAAGAAAAGAAGATACCTACGTGTGGTGAGACAGAACATGACTAGAAATCAACTTGATAATTAATTATTACACTGTACATTAGTCACAGTTGATCTGTTTGTCAAACTGTGACCAACTCCAGCAGTGATGATCCATGGTACATTAATAAGTGAAAACTTTCTCACCACACACGCTGATACAGTCTGTAGTACTTTCATAACTTTGCTGTCACAGTGGAAACTTGCCATGTGATTTTTGTGTCTCTGTATTTGAACAGATAACTCGCTGCTTGTGTTTGTTTTGCGAGCAGTTGTGGTACTTTCTCTGTTGGGTGGGATTGCCATCTATTTTGCTTGGAAGAAGAAGAAATACAACAAAGCTGAAACCTCCACCAGACCACGAATAAAGGACCATCCAGAGAACTCCTTCGCAATGGTTGAATTGTGAAGTTCTGCATCTGAACGTTAACTTTGTGAAAGCATCAGGATGGTTTTCACCTTCTGCAGTGATTGGTCACGTGTCTTTATAGGTATAAACAATGACAGGATTTACTGTGAAATCTCTCTCCTGTTTTTATTCTTTACAAAACTTCTTCTGCCACTGTGTTCACAGCCCAGCAGCTCGCTGTGAGTACCTTTATAAAAAAGTCTTAGTTAGTGTTTTCTGTGGCTCAGTGCATCTTTTATAAAGGTTTCAAAAGTAAACAGACTTGTTGTGAAATCATCAGTGTACTGCTGTCTTTAGAGAGTGATAAAGCCTACAGATCCCCACAGCTCTGCCTGTGATCATAGAACAGAGGAAACATTACAGCTGATACTGTCTGTTGATGATGTACAAAACTTTTTTCTTTCATTACTGCTGAAGTGAATTACAGTCACAATCAAAGACACATTAATGTCTAAATGTGCTGAAAGTGTCCATTTATTTTAAAGGAAAATGTCACATTGTGAATAGAGCTTATATTGTTATTTTATTACTGAAACTCATTTTGATGATATTTGGAAATTATTGTACTGTAGATTTCCATATCCTGATTGTCTGACTAAAACCTTTTATCTCCAAATTTGGTGATTTTCTTACTTCTTAAATTCAACCAATTTAAACACATTGGATTATGAAATATGTACTGTCAGAGGTTGATGTTTTGGAGATACATGGCTTTCACTTTTGTACAGGAATGTTGAATTTAGTAGCTACATATATTGTGAAAATCACAGTTTTGTATTCAAAGGTTTTTATTGACACATTTGTTTGTACTAAAGCCCAAAATGTGATTTTACAACATATAAAATGCTGGAATGTGAACTTATATGACTGAAGTGTCATATCATCGTTTGTTTCTATCCAATCAGAATTTAAAGTAACAATTAATCAGTTTAATCAGTTTTGTATTTTGAATGTAGTTGAGCTGCCTTTTTGTTGACATTTGTATCACGGACTGTACCTTTAATGCCTGCTGAGAACTGAATAAATTCTCCAGTCTCATCACTAGTATAAGTAGATGTGAGGTTTCCCCCTGCTGGTTCACAGAGGCGTCACCATAATTTATGGATAGTTCTGTATTCATAAAACTCTGCTGAGATCAGTAAACATAAATCAAATATTTACAAGCTTCAGTTTAAGGTAAATGACAAACTGCAGACTCCTGGAAAAGAATTCATAGTGACAAGAGGAGGACAAACCAGAGTGCTTTGCTTCTCTAAAATCTGAAAGATAGATAGATGGATGATGAGTTGCCAACAATATTAATTATGATTTGAATTGTTGATAACTATGAATATTTGAAATGTCCTTATAATAATTTAAGACAAATGTATAGTGTGATAATCATTAAGAAGTGATTATGCACATGTACAAATCCTTTTTAGGTTGGAGATTAAAACTATTTATAATGAAGAACAATTGTAAGATATTTATATATCAACTTATAACAACTGTTTACAAATGTATTTAAAGCTATTGAAGACATATGATTATGTGTAATTGTAACTATGTTATATAGTAGTGTAGGACTGGTCTCACATCAAGGACTTTTTTCACTTTTTGAAAGTGCCAAAATGCTTCTTCACACATAGTGAATAAAACTGTACAAATAACATTAAACTGCTCAGAAGTGTAAAAATGTAAAAACTCAATAATACAAATGATTGTTTAAAGTTAAAAATCAGTTAGTCATAAAGTGGAAAGAAAAAAGTGTTCTTTGGTCATTTTACTGTTCAGTCGTCTTCTGAAATCATCTTCGTCTCCATATCTTCATCTTCTTTTTTCAGTCCTACCTGGCCGTCATCTTCTCCCCTCAGGTCCTCTCTTCCTTCTTCTTGCCTCCATTGACATCCTCCTCCACTGACCTTCCCTTCACTTTCAGTTATCACCATCACATGTTTTATTCCTCCATTTCTTCTTTTCCACCTCATTGTTATGTGTTGTATATGTCATGTCTTTTATTCTGCCTTTCTCTGCTTAAAGAAGGAAGTTATTCAGGACAGTTTTCAACAATATCTTAACTTCAACCAGGTTTCACTGAGACAAAAAACTGTTTTTACTCTTCACAGATAATAATACTGAAAGTCTTCATTGGACAGATCCTCACATGTCGTCCAACAGAGTACCAAATAGGAGAAGAATGCTGTCCTATGTGTCTTGCTGGTAAGATCTAACTGAAACATAAAAGCAGGATGTTTGCCAGCAACAATACTTACAGAATTGATCACTTCTGGGCTGATCAATACAGTTTACTGCTTGTTTATAAGCAGTAAAACAAAGTGATGCTTTTTCTGACAGCTGACTTTTACGTAGCTAAATGTTCCTTGTTTCTTAATTCAGACATGACAGAAGATTTACAGAAAGATACAATGCTTGTACGATATTTGTCACCTGGTGAACAAGAGGGATCAGAGAGAGAAAAGCAATTATTTAAAATATAATGTGAATAATATGATAATTATAATGATAATAAATTGTTTCTTCTCCACAGGAAGTCGAGTTAAAACAGATTGTACAGAGTTCAGAAGTACATCCTGTCTGCCCTGCACTGATGGAACCTACATGAATCAGCCCACTAGACTTAAACAGTGTTTAACCTGTGGAAACTGTGATTCAGGTAGATTTATATTCATATTATTGACAGATATTTAAGCCTTAGTATCGATTTAAGGCCAGTAAGAAGCTTTTTTTACTGCAAGTCTCACTGTCAATGCTGTAAGAAGTGAATAAACTGTCTGGTTGGCGGCTTCATTATGAAGATGCAGAGACTCAGCATGACGAGTCTACTGCCTTGAGACAACTTCCACAGTGGAAATTAGAGCCTAACAAGCAAGTTTCCCAATAAAACTGTAACATTAAATTTCTACATGACAACAATGAGGAAAATGATGATTAGAGGATTGTATCTGTGCTGTTGTTTTCTCAGTTTAATCTGAGATTGATCAATAATCACTTTTTTCCTTTTGTGTGGAGCATACTGCTCACTGTTGAAGCACATTACTGCTTAATTAAATAATAATTATATATACATATGTTTATAATTAATTAATATATTATATATACAATTTTAGTGCCACAACAGGCTGTTGTCACATGAGAAGTTTGTCACTTTCCAAATTCTGACGTTGATGTTGAAGTTGGTTTTGTTTGGTTTTGTGAGCAAGTTATCAGCTGAGACTTTGGTGTCGTCTGTTTTTTTCCTGTTTTTAAACAGCTGTGAGCTATTTTGTGTCAGAGGGACTTGCAGTAATATTAGAAGCGACCTCTCCTCACAGAAATCACATTTCCATGGGGTGATATGTACGGGCGGTTTTATTCTCCAGCCCTCATTTATGCAGATATTTTCCCATGAATTCATAAATGGGAGAAACTATTGTTTCACATTTCCCAAAGATGTCATAAAAACTGAAGATTGTCTGTAAGTCAGAAAAAAGATCAGCATGCTGTTGCTGTCTAGTAGATTGAACAGAAGAGAAGTTTAGTATCTCATATGTAACCTCTGTATGTGTTGACAGGTTCTGGTCTGCAGATAAAGACATCATGTACATCAACATCAAATACAGTTTGTCAACCACTGGAGGGATTCTACTGTATGGACTCCACAGAGGACGGCTGTGTGAAAGCACTGAAACACACAAGCTGTCAACCAGGACAATACATCAGACAAAAAGGTTGGTTTTCTCATGCTGACTTTAAGATTATAGTTGTAGTTGAAGTTTTAAATGGGAACACCATGACCTGACAAACAAGTTGCTTATTAAAGCTGCACGTATTGATTTCTGTCCACTAGATAGCAGGAAAAAAGCAGCTCAATAATTCTGTAGAAAAAGTCACAACTGAACACAGACCAGTCAACTTGTTGCTGTCAAGTGGAACTTTTGCACCAGTAAAACCATCATAGTTGATTAGTGACTATGTGCATACATAAGTATTATTATTACTTAGTAGATCCTTCACACAGACTTGTTGTCATTCTTCTATTTCCAAGGGCAGTGATGAACCTTCAAGCTCTACTTTGTCTTGAAAGGCTGTTCAGTGACTCCCACACTCTGCTGCATAGGTGCACTACACAAAGGTCAGGAGGTCAATTCTGGGGCGAAGTCTACGAAGCTCTTTCACATCTTGTCAATCCTAAACATGATCAGTCTGACAGAGGGGCTGATTGGTCCATGAAGGACCAGAACCAAAAGCTGCTCTGGTACAATGGACAGTCTGCACCATTTTGATATATTAGTTCATTTCCACCTTTGGCAACCTGTCTTCAAATATACCTTCTTTCCTCTTAAGACGGACTGAGGTGTTTGAGATAGTAAAGATAGTAGCAGCTCTCCAACTTCTGTGTGTTCTCCAATCTGTTCACTGTTTGAAACAGAGGTGTCGTTGTGTGTATGTAAAGTTAGACCTGCATGGACCACAGTCTACCCTGCCAAGACACCACTACACCACTGGTTTGAAAGCCTCATGCTTCTAGAAGCATTTCAGTTGTTGGTGTCCTGTGCTCACTGGTACCTGCCATGCTGCAGCCCTCACAGCAGCGTTCAGATAGGACATGGTGCCAAAACAGAAACGTCTGATTGGTCGTTTCTGTTTTGGACTTTGTCTGGCGATTGAAACGTAGGTGAGTCAGAGACAGCAGCCGTTCTGATCCAGTCTTTATCTAGTTAGGAAGGTTTCTGTTCCTGTTGTAATAGTCATAGAGAAAGTTTGCTCTATATGGTGAATGTGAGGAGCCTGACACACCTGCAGGAACGTTGTGGACAACATTGATTCAACAGCAGACAAAAGCAGAGAAATCTTGCTCTTTCTGTCAGGACAGATTTGTTTTATTTGGACACAAAAACATAGTTTTCTCTTCATGAATCACTTTCCTTGTTTTCATGTCATAACTACCTTCACCAGACAAAATGGATGTTACATTGGTCAAAAGGTAAAAGTCTGAAAGTCTTAAAATGAAACTTATACAATTTCTTGACAATCTAGTTGTTTACTGGCATGAACATATTAGCATAAATATCTTTAGTATTGAAAGTATTTGCATGAAGCAGTGAAGCTGATGACATTTGGATCATTGTAGTTTTCTTTTCTCTTTTTTTTTGTCTCTTTTTTATTAATTGGAACGTCTGTATCAGTTTACTTCATCAGAAAGAGGATATCAGGTAAGATTTGTTGCTATTTGTTTGTATTTAGACAATACAAACATTATCATAGTTTTGATGGATGATACTTTCTGACAGGTCATGACATTGTTGATTAAGACTTTTTTCATTGTTTTATTATAGAAATAAATGGGAATGCAGGCAATTCTATTGAGATGTGTTTGTTGTTGTCTCTTTTTAACACTGTAATGAATGTACTTTAGTAGATGACAAAGTTCAGTTTATCAAACTAATTAAATCATGTCATTAATCTCTTTAATATTTCACCAAAAAGGAAACTGGAGAGGACACGACAGAGTTGCTACCCAGATGTCAGACAGTATCAGGTAAGACAGCAGTGTGTTTTCTCTTGAAATGTACATTGACTGATGACTGTCTGGCTGAGCTACACTCTGTGATGTCTTTTCAGTGTCTCGAGCAGTGGCCTCTAAGATCCTGGTGGCCTGAGGGAGCCTCTCAGTTCTGGCCTGCTGTATCTGATACTTTCTTCCCAACTGCAGCAGGGAGAAAAGGCTGTTATCAGGATGGTTGGGATCCTTCATGATTCTCCTACATACCACAGTTCAGCTGACAGTAATGACATTTTATATGAATGCTGTAGGCCGACTATCGGGTGTTGTGAAACTATTAATTTCTTCATGGAAAGGCATAAAGCCCTCAAACACACACCAGAGGAGACGCTACAGGGACCGCTGCTAGCAGCTGGCACAGAGAAGACCTTGGACTTGGCTGAAGTGCAGATTCCTGCCTTCACGTCTAAGGATCTGCACTGTTTGCACCTAAATGTTTGCAGCCTACGACCAAAGACAGATGAAATCTGTGTACTTGCATGTAAAGGTAATGACACTATATTGTGCTTTACTGAAACCTGGATAGACTCCATCAGAGACACTGAAGTGGAAATTGAAAACTTTTCAATCATTCATAAGGACAGAAGGAGAAGAGGAGGAGGAGGAGGAGGAGGAAGTATATATGTGAGATTGAATATAGAATTTAATGCAAGAGCTGATTTAAATAATGATCAGCTTGAAGCAGCTTTGATTGATATTTTACTTACTGAACCGATACTGACTGGTGCTTTATATAGAACTCCTGACCAGAGAAACTTTGTTGTTATTTTATTGGATGATGTGAATATTGATATTTTGAATGAAAATGGTTCACTGCATTATGCACTGTTAAACTTCCTGAAGACATTTGGTCTCACACAATTAATAAATGATCCTACTAGAATTAGTGAACACAGTCAAACTGCTGTTGATCTTATTATGGTATCAGACAAATGTCAAATCTCTCATATTGGTGTCATTGTTTATGGAATCACTGATCATTTTTTAACCTACTGTACAAGGAAAGTTAGGACGACCCCAATGAACTGTCACAATTCTATTAAAAGTAAAACCCTTAGAAGGTATGATATTGATAAATTCAAGAATATGCTTAAGAACATGGATCGGTGTAACGTTATGGATAGTTGTGATGTAGTTAAAGCACTGAATCACTTCCAGAGTCATTTTCTTCAGGTTTTAGATAAAATTGCTCCATTAAAAGAGGTGAAGATTAAACTGAGAACTCAACATTGGATAAATAAAGATTCTAGACACTATTTATTTGAGAATTATAGTAATAAAAGATCATAGAAGAATTTTTATATTAAATATTTTTATATTAAATACAAAAATCTTAGAAATAAAGTGCAAAGAATGGTAGACGAAGCCAAGAAGTCTGACTTTAGGACAAAGGTAGAAGAATAAAAAAATAATTCAAAAAAGTTGTGAACAACCCTCAAGTCATTAGGGACCAAGGAAAAGCTTAAATATAAACATGAATATCAATCTATATAAGATATATAAAGTTATGGTTGCAGAGAGCTTTTCAGTAAAATCCTGGAAAGAGCCTTTTATGAACAGATTTTGAAATATGTTAACCAGTTTAATATTTGATATGATTATCAGTCAGGTTTTAAACAGTCTTACACAAATGAGACTTACATGATTTATTTAACCAACCTCATTAAAAAGGAAGTTGACAGTGGAAAGTATTATAGAATGATGATGCTCGACCTGCAAAAAGCCTCCGACACAGTGAATCACCAGATATTAATGTAGAAACTAAAGGCAACAGGTTTTAATAGAGAGGCCTTATGGGATGGATACAGTCACATCTTTCCTGTAGAGTCTAAATGGTTGATGTAGGAGCAGAGCAAAATGAAACCTGCTAATTATCTGAATAGTTTTAAAAAAGAGGTGAAAAAAAGGATCCTGAGTAAGTTCACATAGTGAAACATCTTTTTTAGGACAGGTGTCTGTACCTGTGTAGTTTTTATTATTTTCATGATTGTATACTTTTTGATGTTTTTATTGTGTTGTATTTGTGTAAAATTGTATATATTCATTTCACTCCTTTCTCCTGACTAGACTTCAGGACAGCAATGGAAATAAATCATGTGACTTTATTGTGATTTCCTGATGAATGTTATAAACATTCTGTGTATAATGAAACTACTGATCTGTCTTTATTTGGCCAATTTTGAGGCTCCATTGATTCACAACACTGTTCCTCAGTGTTCTTCAGAACATCTTTAATTTCAGGATGTAGATCATTTGTCATTATCTGATTATCTTTTGTTAAACTCACTGACTAGTGCTCAGTCGAACAGAGTGATGGCTGAAATCTGCTGTAAATATCAGCTCCTCCTCCCGCTGACTGATGTTTTGTGACGGACAGTGTTGTCTGATGTTCATGAAGATACCAAACGAACATTTGTCACTAAAAACAACAAACTACAGTTTTAACTGTCACACCCAGTTTAAGGAAGTTCATCAGTCCGCACTTGTCACTTCGTCACTTCGTCAACCATTGTCGATAACAAAACATTTAAGAAAAACACAGCAACTTTACAAAATGGGTTCAATAACAATTAATCTTGACCAAATAATGTAGGAAGTGTTCAACCCAGTCGCCAGAAGAAAACGTTGGCATTGAACGTTTCTGCAAACCACAGAAACGTTGAATATATACGTTTCGACACGTGAATTACGTATTAAAGAGAAACTTCTGCCTTTTGCATTCAAAAAGTGGATACAGTTGTTTTGAATATGAATATATTATGTATCAATGTATAAGTGCAGGGGCACATAAGAATTGTATACAGAAAGATTAATTTAATTCCACTTATTTGCAATGGATTTCGTAAAACAACACACTTAACATCATTGTGCTGCTGCTGTTAGTCCATTGAGCCATCGTGCTGTCAGTTGACAATCATTGATAGTCACCTGTTGGTCTTCTCTCCTATTTGAAAGCCAAAGATTGCGTAAATCATTAAGATTACATAGGCCCTCAATTACCATGGGATTACTGAAACCACCATGAATTAAAGAAATGGTAGAGATGAATTTTGAAACATCCCTTCCCCTCCCTCTAAATATATCAATATCCATCAGGATGTGATTGGTCTTGACTACCATACAACTTTAAGAACATAATTAAAAAAAATCAAAGCAATATAAACAAGAACAACACGCTCTTAACCAAGGTAATGTTAGCCTAAAATATATCAAATATGTCAACAAGGCAGGTAACAGAAGTTCACACTAATCCTCAAATCTTAACGAATTTTACTTTTTAAACAAACATATTAATGTAACTACATATATATATATGGTCAATACATTTATTGACCACTAATTACCAACAAAAAACACAGTTCTGTCTCTCTGTTTATATGCTTTCAAATTGCCTGTCGAGAACTTCCGGCAACTAGCTGACATCTACGTGAATGACATGACGATCAAGCATTCCTTAAACTTCAGTTGACGCCCCTCTCTCGTTCCGTGGCTGAGTCACTGGTGTTTGCTCCGTACTATTTCCCTTGCTGGCCCCGCCCGCAAGTACCATGAATCCTGGCCAGTTCCCTCTCGCACCGCAACATAATGCCTCCTTAGTGAAGCAAAAACGGGGAAGTCCGGCGCTTGTCGGCTATGTTATACAGCAATCAAGTAAGAAGGCTGAAATGTTATGTTGTTGTTTCAAACTACAGTATTTAACAAAAGTATTGTGTCGCTGTTAATGTCGCTGACTTCACTAAAATGTTGGTAAAATATATTAGAAAACTGTTTGGACACCAGCAGTCAGATTACAGTCGTGGCTCTGATTCTGGATATAATACGACGGATCTTTTGTTAAAGCTGTGACGTCTGCTTGCTTGTTGCCTATATTGGTTTTGTTAATAACGTTTTGTAAGAGAACATTGTAAACTGTAACAATTAAAATATCCTTTAGCCTGCTGTTCAGTGATTTAAACCTTTCAGTTTCAGTTTAAATCACAAGTAAGGAGACTCAGTGACATGACTGAAGGAGCTTTGACAGGAAACAAACACGACTGAGGTTTAACCTTGGAACATGGCAGTGAGTTGAAATATGAGCCGTGTACAAGGCCAAAGGTTAATGTTCAGTTTAATCTCACTAAAGGAGAGAAAAAGGCTCAACCTGCTTTAAACCAGTTCTGCAGCTTTTCATGTGCAGATAGTTTAAACCTGACTAGAAATCAGAGGTTTTCCAGTAGAAATCTACTTGTTAACCCAGTTACTCTTAATCTCTTACCCACAGTAACCAGGTTACTTACTGTTTAGTGCAGTATTTATATGTTTTCTTTTTGTTTCTAGATTCTGTCCCTCAGATTTGGATGTGACGTCTCTCTTCATCCCAAATCTCAGTGAGATGATGTCTTCAGCTCATCAAAACTGTCAACTTGATCCACAAAATGACTTTGAGAAGAAAACCTTTGACAGCTGCAACTTTGTTGGTAAAATAGTTTATAACAAAAGGAGGGGGGGCTGGTGGGGGTCATGTGTTGTTGAACAGCTCTGATACATCCAACAGCTCAAAATCAGCTGCATTACATATTAGTAATATTAATAATGTTTTCAAACTACTCTCTAATGAGACTGGGGACTGACACAGATCTACACAAACACATTAAGTACAATCTGAATGCTGCATTCACTAGGGGTCGACTGATATGGTTTTTCAGGGTCGATATCGATTATTAGTAATCAAGGAGACCAATAACCGATATGAAGAACCGATATACATTTGCAGTAAAAATGAAAATCTTGCCATCAAAATTTAGAACACATGATTTTAACACACAGTGATGCTTCATTTATTACAGTAAAAAGCTTTGGAAAGCCTTTAGTTAATTTCAATAAATGCTATATATTAACAACATGTGATAGCAGGGAACCTGTCATTCAGAACTAGGCTACTTCATTACTAATGATCACTATAGCTGAATATGTACGATAATAATAGAAATGACTGTTTAACTCTGACAATTGTTCACTATCTAAGCAGTCAGTGTATGAATTAACAGGCTTTAGATGCAGTTCCATTACACCTTAAGTCTCCTACAACAATCCTGCACATTTCTAACAGTTAGAAGAAACAGATTCAGGACACATTTCAGTAATGTTACTAGTAGTTGTGGGTTGAGACTGAGAGTTTGACCGGCTCTGGTAAGTGACGTATAAGAAATAACATCATAGCCAACATTTTTTTTTTTTTGCTGTGGTCAAGTTGTTAAATTATGGATCAATAAATGAACTTGGGGACAACACAATGTTCACCATTGCCCCTGTTGACATGTGGTCCTTCTCATGTGTCAATCTTATAAGATAAGAGAACAAACATTTTGGCACAGTTTTCACTCTTTTGTAGCAGCATTCTGCTGGACTTTACCAGTTCAGTTAAGGAGAAAGAAGAGATTAACACATGTTAGACATTTGTTTCACAGAATTGAGAACTTGTGTAACTGATTTTGCTGCAACAAATGCTCTTTCATTTCCTCATGACACTGAGTCTTGTGATTTGCTGTGTGCCTCACACTTGTACGCAGGGAGAAAAGCAGATTCTAGCAGTTTAGAAACTAGTGATGCACTATTTATCTATGGATGTTAGAAATCACTCAGTATTTCAATGTCTTGCATATTATTTTTTTATCTACATTTTAGATTAGTTTAGATATTATTGAGTTTATATGGTAACTTTTCTGTTATAAACATTACTGTTGCTGCTCTAGAAACAATGTTTAGTAATATTTAAAATATAATAAATTCTTTTTTAAAAAGCAATTATTTAGTAATAAAAAAGGACCGATAAGGGGTATTGATAAGAGAAGTGATTGTCAGTGTGCAGTCACATATGTTAATATGAAAGTGACAGAATTTTAACTTTTTTCTTTTAATAGCTGTGTTTCCTTTAGATTCACAAGAGAATTGAAGCAAACTTTTGAAATGTTGCAAAAAGGAAAATGAGAATTAGCTGCGTTTTCATCAACTAATCTGAGGTGAATAAACTAGATTATGAAGCGCATAGCTTCATCAGAAGATGGTGGTATAAGCCTTGATAATCCACCAGTAAACTGAGTAGAAGAAGTAAACGTTGCCAACCGAAAACAAAGCAAATATTTATGTTGCCTTGAAGAGAGAAGTCTTCAAGAATTTGTTTCAGTCAGCCGAGTCTTAACTGTTCTTTCATGTCAGCTAATATTGTTAATGCTTCATGCTCCCTGGAGACACGGAGAGTGGAAATAGCTGATCAGTCATTTGAGTTAAACGTTCGCTACGTCATTATTTATTTAGATAAATGTGTTTCCATTACCTATTTGTGCACACACTCTTTTTTGACATTTCTAAAATCCACTCAAGGGAGGGCAAAACCTTTTTTGCGAAATTCAGGAAGTTATTTTTCGAATTTTGGCATTTCCATTAAACTTCTTTAATACGAAACGTCAAATGCATATAAAATAATGGAAACACAGCTACTGACTGATGTAGATTCTGTTGCCTTTAAAGTTGATAAAGATAATAAGCACAGATATTTGTGTTATTTTTATTCTAAAATATAGTTGGATAGTTAGAATAAGTAGGCCTAATAGTGTTTTGTTCAGTTGCCAGGGATAAAAATCATGGCCAGAATGCACCATTAAAAAAAAAAAAAAAATTACAGGGGAACAAGCCCCCAGGATCCCCCTAGGTGACCTTCAGCAATCAGAAAAAACAAAAAACAATTCAGATAATTGTAAAAATACTGAAAATCTGATCCAGTAATTGTTCAGGCTGTTAATCGGTGGACCTCTAACATTTACATGGATGGATTCAATCTGAGACCCTGATGAAACAGTCACAATACAAGTGGTCTTACTGCGTTTTCACTATTTTTATTTTGCTCAATAAAGTCCAGTGTTTCCCCTGTAATTGTACAGTCCTGGTGGACCACCGGGTCAACGAGAAAACCCACCAGGCCAAAAAATATTTTTTGAATGCCAAAAATGAGGCCAAATATCCACTCATTCGGAAATCAATAATCATATGTGTTTGGGAGCCTCTGTACAACACTGTTCTGAAACATGAGTCAACCTCTGTGTTGTTGCCTGGGAAACTCTTGATGTGAAAGAGTGCCACTGCTATCAGAGTCCCTTTAAATTACTAATGAGAGCGTATGGGATGCAGGTTAGCTAACATGAGCATGGCACCGCCTAAAAAGAGAAAAAGCTCTAACACGGATGACGGACAAACAAATATATCAATGTTTTCCTCCAAAACTGTGGATGCTATGCTCTGCGTTGCTATGCAATAAATGCAGCTTATTAAGTCATCCTCTCCTTGTGACCACTTTGTTTTAAGTCTTGAATATACTGAGCAAACAAAAATTTGAGTGCTAAATTACGCCTCTCTGATACCAGTGTGACGTAACGAGGCTGGTTTGGGGCGGTCAGGGGATTATTGACAAGGTGAAGTGCTGAACACTGACTTTTAATGTATAAATAATGACAAACTGCAGACTCCTGGAAAAGAATTCATAGTGACAAGAGGAGGACAAACCAGTAGAGTTGCTTCTCTAAAATCTGAAAGATAGATAGATGATGGATTGCCAACAATATTAATTATGATTTGTGTTGTTGATAATATGAATATTTGAAACGTCCTTATAATAGTTTAGGATACATTTATAGTGTGATAATCATTAAGATATAATTATATACATGTACAAATCCTTTTTTGGCTGGACCAGCCACAGACCAGCCCTTTAACCGCAGTAGTCCCTGAGAGAGTGAGGCTGGCCTAGTGTTTGAGTTTCCTCATTGGTCGTTGCTCTTTCAGAATGAATCAGCGTAAGATGATAGAAGTGGAGGATAGCTGCATGATGCAGAGTGACTGTGTTTCTGCTCTGAGCTCTGAGACTCGTAGCTTCAGTGTTAAATGCAGAGAAGTCAGTTAAACTCCTGTTTAAACAGAAGCGTACCAGCGTTTCTATGTCTCCCTCTCTACCGTCCAGTGTGATCGACTCTCTGGCAGCGCTGGCAGCAGCCGGCAGGAGATAAGCCTCCTGAACTTGCAACCAAAATGCTGTCAAAACTTTCATTTACAATTTACACCGCAGCCTCCATGAAAACGACCAGGAAAGAGGCAGAAAAAAAGTGCACAGAGGCAGGAGGGAGAGCGTACAGTTAAAACACCCCGAATAACCATCATAATGCAAAACACTCAATGCAGAGTGAAAACAAGAGAGAGAAAAACAGATGACAGAGCAGGGGGAGTCAACAGATAATAAGATAGTTATTATTAAAATTAAAATAATAAAATCAAACATCTCAAGATATGAGTGGAAAGTATTGTTCTTGCAACTGTATTTATAACCTTATTTTTTACTCAAACGTAGCTTAACCATGTCATATGTTGCTACTTCAGTAAACATTACTGGAACCGAAAATTGCTGATGAGCATTTAATATCCAGTAATTCACATTATAGACACAACAACTGACTATCACTGTAATGGACACAGTTTGACACAGTGACCATACACAGTCCAGACATATACTAGGTTTTGATCTAGTCTTGTTAGGTTGAAGTATAAAACCATTTATAATGAAGAACAATTATAAGACATTTCACACACAATATCACAGTGTGTTATAAAGCATTTATTAACTGTTTCACATGTAAAGCAGTTTTAAAACTGTTTATAAATGTATTTAAAGCTATTGAAGACATATGATTATGTGTAATTGTAACTATGTTATATAGTAGTGTAGGACTGGTCTCACATCAAGGACTTTTTTCACTTTTTGAAAGTGCAAAAATGCTTCTTCACACATAGTGAATAAAACTGTACAAATAACATTAAACTGCTCAGAAGTGTAAAAATGTAAAACCTCAATGATACAAATGATTGTTTAAAGTTAAAAATCAGTTAGTCATAAAGTGGAAGGAAAAAAGTGTTCTTTGGTCATTTTACTGTTCAGTCATTTCTGAAATCATCTTCGTCTCCATATCTTCATCTTCTTTTTTCAGTCCTACCTGGCCGTCATCTTCTCCCCTCAGGTCCTCTCTTCCTTCTTCTTGCCTCCATTGACATCCTCCTCCACTGACCTTCCCTTCACTTTCAGTTATCACCATCACATGTTTTATTCCTCCATTTCTTCTTTTCCACCTCATTGTTATGTGTTGTATATGTCATGTCTTTTATTCTGCCTTTCTCTGCTTAAAGCAGGAAGTTATTCAGGACAGTTTTCAACAATATCTTAACTTCAACCAGGTTTCACTGAGACAAAAAACTGTTTTTACTCTTCACAGATAATAATACTGAAAGTCTTCATCGGACAGATCCTCGCATGTCATCCAACAGAGTACCTAACAGCGGGAGGATGCTGTCCTAGATGTCTTGCTGGTAAGATCTAACTGAAACATAAAAGCAGGATGTTTGCCAGCAACAATACTTACAGAATTGATCACTTCTGGGCTGATCAATACAGTTTACTGCTTGTTTATAAGCAGTAAAACAAAGTGATGCTTTTTCTGACAGCTGACTTTTACGTAGCTAAATGTTCCTTGTTTCTTAATTCAGACATGACAGAAGATTTACAGAAAGATACAATGCTTGTACGATATTTGTCACCTGGTGAACAAGAGGGATCAGAGAGAGAAAAGCAATTATTTAAAATATAATGTGAATAATATGATAATTATAATGATAATAAATTGTTTCTTCTCCACAGGATATCGAGTTAGAAGAGATTGTACAGAGTTCACAAGTATATCCTGTCTGCCCTGCATTAATGGAACCTACATGAATCATCCCACTGCTCGACGCTTGTGTTTTACCTGTGCAAAGTGTGATGCAGGTAGATTTATATTCATATCATTGGCAGAAATTTTAGCCTCTCTACATGACATGAAAATTAGGTTCCTGTGATGATTAGGGGATTGTATCTGTGCTGTCATTTTTTCAGTTTGCTCTGAGATTGATAAATGATCACTTTTTTTCCTTTTGTGTGGAGCATACTGCATACATAAATGCATATTGTACATATGCTGCTGTACATATATCCATATATGTAGAAGAAGAGGCAATTACTCCTCAGGGAGAAGCACACAGTTTTTTGCGAGGCTAATCTTTAAGCCTTTTTTGTTTGTTTTCATGCAAGTTAAAGGTATAAGTGTGTGTATAGCAAAGGCTGTATTGGTACACGGTGGTAAATAAATACATCTTAAGCACAAGTCCGCAGATGTTTGATTTACTACATGGAGCCGCCACATGACGACGCGTCAATTACATATCTCGGTAACAGGCTTAGGTTTTTTTTGTTTGTCGAAATCAAGTCACTACAATTCATTAATTAATTAATAGTATAATAGTAATAGTATATTGTATATAATGATTTAGTTAATTATAATTAATTAGTATACATAATTATTAATTATATTATAGTATAATTATATTTATTATTACAGCCTAAACGTACAGACTGCATGTAGAAACAAACACCACATAGAGAAATGTGATGAAATGCTGCCAGTGAGACAGTTTTAGTGCCACAACAGGTTGTTGTCACATGAGAAGTTTGTCACTTTCCAAATTCTGACGTTGATATTGAAGTTTGTTTTGTTTGGTTTTGTGAGCAAGTTATCAGCTGAGACTTTGGTGTCGTCTGTTTTTTTCCTCAGTTTTTAAACAGCTGTGAGCTATTTTGTGTCAGAGGGACTTGCAGTAATATTAGAACCGACCTCTCCTCACAGAAATCACATTTCCACGGGGTGATATGTACGGGTGGTTTTATTCTCCAGCCCTCATTTATGCAGATATTTTCCCATGAATTCATAAATGGGAGAAACTATTGTTTCACATTTCTCAAAGATGTCATAAAAACTGAAGATTGTCTTGAAGTCAGAAAAAAGATCAGCATGCTGTTGCTGTCTAGTAGATTTAACAGAAGAGAAGTTTAGTATCTCATATGTAACCTCTGTATGTGTTGACAGGTTCTGGTCTGCAGATAAAGACATCATGTACATCAACATCAAATACAGTTTGTCAACCACTGGAGGGATTCTACTGTATGGACTCCACAGAGGACGGCTGTGTGAAAGCACTGAAACACACAAGCTGTCAACCAGGACAATACATCAGACAAAAAGGTTGGTTTTCTCCTGCTGACTTTAAGATTATAGTTGTAGTTGAAGTTTTAAATGGGAACACCATGACCTGACAAACAAGTTGCTTATTAAAGCTGCACGTATTGATTTCTGTCCACTAGATAGCAGGAAAAAAGCAGCTCAATAATTCTGTAGAAAAAGTCACAACTGAACACAGACCAGTCAACTTGTTGCTGTCAAGTGGAACTTTTGCACCAGTAAAACCATCGTAGTTGATTAGTGACTATGTGCAGTATATGTGAAGTAAACATGATTTTAACAAATAAAGGTACAAACAAAGGTACAGGGTGACTGGAATACATGAGTGGGAGCAGAAGCTTAGCTTCTCACTATTAGCTAGAACTCAACACCTCTTTCCTTCCTTCTCTGTGTCAACATCCTACTGACTGAAAAAGCCCCAAAGTGGAAGAGAAAGAAATTAGAAATTCAATCAATCAATCAATCAATCAATTTTTATTTATATAGCGCCATATCACAACAGAAGTCATCTCAAGGCACTTTTCACATAGAGCAGGTCAAGACCGTACTCTTTAATATACAGAGACCCAACAATTCCCCCATGAGCAGCACTTGGCGACAGCGGTAAGGAAAAACTCCCCTTTAACGGGTAGAAACCTCAAGCAGACCCCGGCTCTTGGTGGGCGGCCATCTGCTTTGACCGGTTGGGTTGAGCGAGAGAAAGAGAGAGGGAAAGGGGGAGGGGGGACAGAAGAAAAAAATCACAACAACAACAACAACAAGCACGAGCAGCAACAGCCAGGGAAGGATGCCATCAGGACTGTGAAGGACCGCGAAGGTTCGGCCCGGGACTCAGCTTTTCCTGTGAGATGAGAAAGCACAAAAAACTCCGGGGAAGAAGCAAAGTTAGTGACATGCATTGATGTTACATGAATGCATACAGATGGAGAGGAGGAGGAGGAGAGAGGAGCTCAGTGCATCATGGGAAGTCCCCCAGCAGTCTAGGCCAATAGCAGCATAACTAAGGGCTGATCCAAGGCAAGCCTGGTCGGCCCTAACTATAAGCTTTATCAAAAAGGAAAGTTTTAAGCCTACTCTTAAACATAGAGAGGGTGTCTGCACCCCGGACTGAATCGGGTAGATGGTTCCATAGAAGAGGAGCCTGATAGCTGAAGGCTCTGCATTGCAAGTGATGAGAAAACAGTACCACTGTCCATGTGTCAGACCTGTGTTTCACTTTTTCAAATGCTCCATTACCACTTATTGTATTGGTCCACACGTGTCACAGTCAGTAGATGTTTGATTTACAGAGAAAACAATACCAAGGGCAGCTGTTTTGACCAATGTACACTGCAGGTGTGTTTCGGCTCATACCTGCTCTTTTTTACACTGAAAGGAAAGAAAGAATGTGGTGAACTTTTCACTCTGATGTAGCAGCTCCCAACAGTCTCTCCTCATTAACTCTATGCTATGATTTGACAAAAGATTCTTAACACAAGATCGACTTTTTTAAAGTAATCTGGAGCTTTCAGCCACATCTAGTGGCCTTCATCAGTGAATGGAGTTCACTCAGTTGTCATGGAGATGGTTCAGTTGTTATCATGTGACTTAGTATGGAACTTTGGTCATGTGATAACAGGTGGTTATATATGGGGGCAGATGGTGACCACTGTCTCTGTTTAAAGATGGTCTCTCCAGTCATCCACTGACCATGTATCATGTGGTCGTGTGTTAACAACTGAACCATCTCCATGACAACTAAAGATGACATAAAATGTCCACTTAGTAGATCCTTCACACAGACTTGTTGTCATTCTTCTATTTCCAAGGGCAGTGATGAACCTTCAAGCTCTACTTTGTCTTGAAAGGCTGTTCAGTGACTCCCACACTCTGCCGCATAGCTGCACTACACAAAGGTCAGGAGGTCAATTCTGGGGCCAAGTCTACAAAGCTCTTTCACATCTTGTCAGCCCTAAACATGATCAGTCTGACTGAGGGGCTGATTGGTCCATGAAGGACCAGAACCAAAAGCTGCTCTGGTACAATGGACAGTCTGCACCATCTTGATATATTAGTTCATTTCCACCTTTGGCAACTTGTCTTCAAATATACCTTCTTTCCTCTTAAGACTGACTGAGGTGTTTGAAAAAGATAGTAGCAGCTCTCCAACTTCTGTGTGTTCTCCAATCTGTTCACTGTGTGAAACAGAGGTGTCGTTGTGTGTATGTAAAGTTAGACCTGCATGGACCACAGTCTATCCTGCCAAGACACCACTACACCACTGGTTTGAAAGCCTCATGCTTCTAGAAGCTGATGGTGTCTGACCTCCACTGATGGAAGTCAGAAATTATTTTCATGCATCACTGAGTGGAAAGTGGAAGGACAGTTTGTTAGCCTAGGTAGCATTTCAGTTATTGGATGTTACATTGGTCAAAAGGTAAAAGTCTGAAAGTCTTAAAATGAAACTTATACAATTTCTTGACAATCTAGTTGTTTACTGGCATGAACATATTAGCATAAATATCTTTAGTATTGAAAGTATTTGCATGAAGCAGTGAAGCTGATGACATTTGGATCATTGTAGTTTTCTCTCAAACAGTAGTTTGGTTATGAATCTGATTCCATTGTTGCTCAAGAATGACAAGATGGTGAAATATAAAAACTTGTCAACAATCATTATTAAACAAAGGACTATTATTGGATGTGTGATTTTCAAGTGTCAGCTTCAGCTTCACTGAAATGAAATCAGACAGATGTGATGACAGTGATGATGTCATATAACAGTGATGACTTCATAATATGTAAAGTGAAGTAGTTTCAATGTGTATATTTGTATTTGTGCAGGAACAGCTCTCAGGGACACTGAGTGCACTGACTGCAGTGATGGAACATTTTCAGATGGGACATTTACATCTTGTCAACCACACACACAGTAAGTGAAGCTTGACATCAGCCGTGGACACAGCTGGTTTCTAACAACAGCAATGAATTGGTGGAATCTATAAATGTTCCTGTAAAAATGTCCCTCTGTCATTCCAGATGTGAATCACTAAAGCTTCAGCTGATCAAACCAGGAACTGATTTAGCTGATGCTGAATGTGGAGAACAAAGTTCAAAGGGGACAATAATTGTGATCTGTGTGATTGTGGTGCTTTTTTTATTAATTGTCATAGCTGGATTAGTTTGCTTTATCATAAAGAAGAAACCACTCTTAATATTTCACCAAAAGGAAAAAACAAATGGAGGAGAAACATTACAGAAGCTCAACGGATCTCAGAGAGTATCAGGTAAGATTTGTTGCAATTTGTTTGTATTTAGACAATACAAAAAATATCATATTTTTAATGGATGATACTTTCTGACAGGTCATGACATTGTTGATTAAGACTTTTTTCATTGTTTTATTATAGAGGAAAATGAAATTGCAGACATTCCCATAGAGGTATGTTTGTTGTCTCTTTTTGATACTGTAATGAATGTACTTTAGTAGATGACAAAGCTCAGTTTATTTAATTAATTAAATCATGTCATTAATCTCTTTATTTTCACCCAAAAGGAATTTGGAGAGGAAACATCAGAGATGCTAAACAGATGCTAAACAGTATCAGGAACATCTCCTACTGCAGAGTAAATGTGATCTAGAATCCAGTTTACAATCCAGGTTGGATTCTAGCACATTGTCTTTGCAGTGATGAGAAATAAAACAAGTCCAAGTTTGATTTCCTGAACTTTACTACAGACTGAAAATATCCTCTAAGAGCTGCTTGTCTACAGTCTGCATCATTATTTCACATAGATGTTATTAAATGTTGTAGGACGACTGTCAGATGTTGTGAAACTATTGAAAGTTATTGTGTTGATTAGTTTTCTTGTTAAAATGATCTAATGATCCCTGTAGATGATTCAAACCAAACATACAGAAGTGAATGTGGAAGTATTTTTATTTTGGATTTACAGGAGCAACAGCTGTGAGTTATATTGTTCTCTTTAAAATGGAGGCTAGAGGGATCGGCCCTGTGAGTACTGACACAGGGGAAGATAGAAATAAAAGCAACTTTAAATAGAGATTCATCCTTTAAACCAGTAAATGTTACAAACCTGTGAAAACATGTTGGATGAAAACTAAATGTAGCTGCTGAAGAGTCTTGATACTAAGAGCTCATTAATCATCAACATTTATTGACTTATAATTCACCCAGACTGGTTTGTAAAATGTACTAATTAGTGTTCATGTATTGTGGTTGTGATTGTGCACCACAGTGATTCATCAGACTCATAAAGAGCTACAAGGACCTAAGAATTTTGATTTCTGATGATATACATGTAATAATGTACAGTATGAGTGTGTATATAAGATGTGTAATGTATAAAAGATGTGTATAGATGTATAAAAAAGTGTATTTTGTGTTCATTTCAACGTTTTAAAAAAGACATTAAAGTCTTGAATCATGGACTGCAGCCTGTCAGCCTTCAGTTGGTTTAAAATAGATGGAGTCCAGTAAAAGTCAAAAGTCTCTGAGAAGAAATAATCAAGTAAAGTATCAGAACCTAAAAACTGAAAGTTAATGTGAGTAAATGTGTTCAGTTACTTTCTAACTCAGACTCTGACCGTTGTGTTTGGTCTCTTTAAAGAAAACAGGCCAAAGACAGTGAATTCTGGTTATTATGAGGGTTCACATATGGAAAGAGTCAAAGTGCCGCCAGGTTATGTTTCTCCAGATAGAGATACCAAGTGAGTTTTAATTCAAATGTATTAAAACAAGAAAACACACAAACTCTGAGACCAAACCTCCACAGAAGTTCACATAGTTTAGATTCAGCTTCAAATATAAAAACATGAAGTGGTCTAATATTCAGTTTGAAGTGTATTTAGTCATTTTTCAGCATGATGTTCAGGTAACTGTTAATCAGCCCTTCAGGGACGTTTCTGGACGTTTTGGTTCTCTAGACGAGACGTTCACTGGCTCCTCTGAGGGAATCAATCTTTTCATAGAATATTTTATAACTGTAATAATTTTATGATACTTTATTTTGATTTGTCTTTATGTGGCCTATTTGGAGGCTCCACAGTTCACTGATTCACAAAGCTGCCTCAGTCTTCTTCAGGACATCAATTAGTTTAATTTATTTTCAGGATGTAGATCTTTTTTTTTTTTTATCATTATAGGTTATCTTTGTTAAGGTCACTGACCACCACATGACTTGAGTTGAGGATCCACCTGTGCAGTGGGAGGGCTGAAGTGTGTTCATGTTTGTGTGTAAATGAATAGTTTCAATGCAAAGCAGTTTACTCCTTTATGCCTCAGATTAAATACCTTTGAATCACAGTGTAGAAGTTAATAATCCAAATTCACCCACAGACCTGATTCTCACAATATCTTCCAAGAACCTTTTTATTATTAGAGGCCAAATAATCAGACTTTGTGCACACTAAATGTTTAAGACAATACTGCCACCTACTGGACTTTTCTTTTTTAATGTATCTTTATAGATGAATTAAAAATAAGTTGTCATTTCTCTTTCGTTTTCAGACAATTTCAGGTAAAATTCCTGTTTCATCATTTCAAAGCTTTTTTTTTTTAACAAAATCACATTGTGTGATTCAACAAAAGAGTGAAATAAATGCAAGAAATCAGTACTGAAATTCCTTTTAATGCAAGAGTGGAATATAGAAATTATATATAGGCCTATGTATATTATTAAAACATTTTAAAATCACTTTCTGTTTTTTCTCAGTTTTATATTTAGTTTCTCCATTTTGTTTGTTACTGAAAGTAAAGCAACACTCACTTTAAACTCAATAAACATACTTGCTATATTAAGAAAATATTAATCAAGGAGTATATGTTTAAAATTAAATTTATGCGAATGATCGAGTCAAACTGCTGTAAACTAAAGTCAGAGTCTTCAGTCGCCACAAATATGTTTACAACAAATCACATTTAAAAGTTGGACAGTTTCAATCAGATCCATCCGCGTTTTCTACCTGCTTCTTCCTGACAGATGATTGGCGGGAGTCTGCAAATGTCTGGTAAAACCCTTCAAAATAAATTTAATGAACACAAAGTTGAAAAAACTGCGATAGAAACGAGCAACACACACAGAATGAAACAGGATTCCTGCTCTTTTCCAGTGTTTGAACAGACTTTGGTGTTAAACATGAAGCGCTCAGAAAGTTAAATGTTTGTGCTGAACTTTAGAGAGAGAAAGTAGAAAACTACTTTCACACACCTGACCAATCAATAAAGTGGGCGCGTTGTTGTTGGAATCACAAAAATAATTGGACACTAAATGTCCCAAGTCCTGGTACTGGACCTCAGCACAGAGGCTGGAAACCTCTTGTGTAATTTAACATTTGACCAAGTGGAACCAGAGCAGAACAACTATTACTTCTTGCGTTGCACCATATGGATTATCATGATTCTCTGTGCATAAAAATTGATTTAAGTAGGTGAGGAACCACTTGAAGCATTTTCCAGAAATAAAATGAAAGCTTTTCTAACCCAACTATCATTTCTGCTGACTTCTGCAGGTGTGCTGCTGCTTAGAAACATGGACCAACGTCTCAACATCGTCCTTCTTGGAAACACAGGAGTTAGGAAAAGCGCTTCAGCAAACACCATTTTAGGATTGAAAGCCTTTAAATCACAGCGGGCCTTCAAATCAGTGACAACGCAATGCTCTGAAGCAGCTGGAAATGTGTGCGGGAGACAGATCTCAGTGATCGAGACTCCAGGAATATCATGTGCTGGTGATGAAGAACAAATTAAAAACAGCCGTCAGGATGTCCTGCACTCCGCCAGACCTTGTCTGTTTCTGGTAGTGATTAAAATCGATCGATTCACAGATGAGCAAAAGCCGTGGAGGCAGCTGTCAGAGTCCTCGGGGATCAGGGGTTGAAAAAGACTTATATGCTCACATGAGGAAATGCTTTAGAAGAAACGTCCCTAGATGAGTTCATCAATGACGATAATGAAAGTTTACTTCCAAACTTTATTTCAAGATTTAAGATATCATCTACTCAGCAATGACAATGGAGGACAGGACCAAGTCGAAGAGCTGCTGACAAAGTCAGGTCACCTAAGAACCCTGCAACAAGGTATCATACTTAACAATACAGTTTTTATATATACAATACATTGTCAAAAAGTGGGATGAGCTTATATTTACATCAAATTAAGAGCACCTTCAACTGCAGGTGTCTCTGTGGTTCCAGCTTCCCTCTGAGCTGTAGAAAGAGGGACGTTGAAGCAGTTTTCCTCTCAGATGAGGATTATGTCATTTATCAACATGCTGCTATGTCCACTCTGAGGCCCCTAGACTAGACTCCATTTACTACTCTGCCATCAGGTGTTACAATTTATTACAATTTTCCAAAGCAATGTACATATGAAAGTTAATACAACATAAACAAAGATCTCGTCAGGAGAGAACAACATGAGTAAGTGCCATAAAGCTAAGTTCAGGTCAGGATGTAGGTGCCAACAGGCAGCGCATAGAGCTAATGCATAGGGTGCATAGAAGTGAGTGATATTCCTTTAAAGTCCATCAGGGACAGAGGTGTTTGCAAAAGAGCTGAGTCTTGTAGTTGTGTTACTGATGATAATGACATCCACCACTGGGTTGGGGGGTCTTCCCTGTTTGAGAGACGTCATAATCATCGATACTCATTTATCTACAAATATCATGTTGGTAAATGACCATCTTATATGTCATCCCTGCTGCTCTGGCAATCTGGACCACACTTAACCAGCTCCAGTGATTGGTTGATGCTCCAAGAACCAGAACCAGAACTGATCCAGGACAAACTGCCTTTGCAGCAACCTTATGGAATAATTTCTAGAGTGCGATCCTGCTTACTGATAAATTTCTGAATTATTTAATGAGTCTGTTCTTGTGATTTTGTTTGAGGCAGGGTTTTGTTGTAAAACGGCAACTTACCCTGTATAAATAAAGATGATAAAATAAAAATACAATGCCGGTGGTCAAACAGGGCCTAGCCTTACTTTTTTTCCATCAATATTTTAACAAAATTATCCCCTGCTCAGGGACAAAAGGGGGGATGAAGAGGACTTTGATATAATTATTTTCCACAACTTTTAAGACTTTATTCAGCAATTTAGAGAGATACTAGTTAACTACAAAGGGTTGCAGGTTGTTGTGAATAGTGTGGATGACAGTAGCAGATTAAACTATCTTTTTTCATATTTTTGATATCACTTTATGTTTTCTTCTTTCCAGCTGTTCATTCCAGGAACAGTGGGCCAAAAAACAGGAGGATCATCATTCTGCTCGGTTTATCAGGAAATACCATCCTGGGACCTAAAAAGTTTAAACCAGGCTGCGACTGTGATGCAGTCAGTAGAGAGTGTTTCTCTGAATCAGCCATAGTGGACGGTTGACATGTCACTGTGGTGGATACAGATGATGATGATGAAGATCTGATTCTTAAACAGCTGTATATGGAGATCCTGAAGTCCATAGTTGAGGTCAGTCCAGGACTACATGCTTTCATCTTTGTGGTCACAATAGGCAGAATCTCCAGAGCAGCCTCTGGCCTTATAGAAATACTGCCAGGACTTTTTGGTAATGATGCATCTAAGTACACCATGGCAAACTTTATTTATTCTTTTGTACTTATATATTGCAACAACAAGAAATCTTTATTGTAAGTTGACATGTGGGCAGCAACAGCTGTATAATCTGATGATTGCTATATACAAGTTTGTTTTCAGTCCCGTTCATGTTCATGCTCTGAATCACCGACAGTAACCGTGTGTTTACCTCCACCGAAAACATGTCTGATTAAAAACTAATAAATCACGTCACTACATTGGTTTCGGGTTTATTGTGTCCTCTGACGTCTCTTCTTACTAGAACACCACTGTCACATTTAATACAAACCCTTTTAAGACGTTTTAGAAGACGATTTGTGAAGAAAACTCGCTGCGCGCCGTACAAAGTGACGGTGTATCAGCGAGGTTTGAAGCCTCTCAGAAAGAAAGAAATGAGTCCTGGACGCCAAAAATGAGCTCAGTCTGAAGGGAGGAACGTTTCCTCACTGCTGCGATAACAAAAGTGTTTCAAAACGTTGGTTTTCTGTGTGTTTTACCCCCAAAATGTGGAGGAGAAAACACAAGTTTCATCTGATTTGAGGCGGCAGGCAGAGCGGCTCTGAGTGTTGCTTCTCCACGGTTCTCATGTGCTTTATAAGTTCCGCCCCGTGCCCTCTGCTCGAACAGACAGTCCGCGAGACAAACAGCAGACAGTACACACGAAGATGGCAGAAGAAGCTCCAGCAGCGGCCCCGGCGAAAGCCGCCCCTAAAGCCCCGAAGAAGAAGAGCGCTCCCCGGCCCAAGAAGGACGGACCCAGCCTCAACAAGCTGATCATCGGCGCTGTGGCGGAGTCCAAGGAGCGTAAAGGACTGTCGGTGGCGGCGCTTAAGAAGATTCTGGCTACCAAAGGTGTCGATGTCGTGAAAGCTAACAAACGCATCAATACTGCGGTCACGAAGCTGGTGACTAAAGGCACTCTGACCCAGACCAAAGGGACAGGGGCCTCCGGCTCCTTCAAGCTCGCCAAGGAGACCAAACCCGCCAAGCCGGTCAAGAAAGTGGTGAAGAAGAAAGCCGCCGTCAAAGCCAAGAAGCCCGCAGCCAAGAAACCCGCAGCGGCCAAGAAGCCCAAGACAGCGGCAGCTAAGAAGACAGCAGCCGCTAAGAAATCCCCCAAGAAGGTCAAGAAGCCCACAGCGGCCAAGAAAGCAGCCAAGAGTCCCAAGAAGGCCGCCAAGAGCCCCAAGAAGGTGGTGAAAAAGGCTCCTGCAGCTAAGAAAGCTCTCGCAAAGAAGGTCGCCAAACCCAAAGCCAAGAAGGCAGCACCCAAGAAGAAGTGAGCTGTCATCAGTCTGCACATGTGAACTTGATCAAAGGCTCTTTTAAGAGCCACACAACTTCTCTAAAGAGCAGCATCCTGATTATAATGTATTTAACCATGTAGTGTTTTCTCATTAACAACAGTGATTGGAAAGATTCAATCTATCTATATATGTACTTAAATCTATATGGTGCCAACTCAGTTGTAATCAGAGCATCAGTTAATGATGAACAAGTTAACTCTTCTTTTCCTATTACATATGTCTTTTATATATTTTATTTTGACACATAATACAAAGCAACATATAAACCACATAGGAATGAAAACCCAACTTAAACCTCTACACAAACGCTGGGGAATAATAATTATATTATAATATAATATAATTTAAGTAAGGTAAATAAGAAAGGTTCATCCTAACCATGTGTCAAGGACACAAAAGCAAATAACAGCACATATCAACCACAAGTGACTCAATTACAGCCCAACAAAACAGGGATATTAAAGTTAAAAAAGGGGTCCAATCTAGAAATACATAGGAATATTAAATTGAGTCCAGATGTTGTGAAAAGGGACCCCATGATTCTTCCCATCTATGTAGACTTTTGTAGACATGTTGGTAACCAAAGTAAGTTCATGCAGCCAGTTTCTAAAGCGCGGTGCAGTCTGTGAGAATAAGGTTTTATTGCTATTACACTGCCCGTCAATAAAACTGTTTGAATGTGTAAAGGGAGAGTTAACAAGTCTCTGTCAGGAGGATCTTATGATAAACCCCAGAAAAATGGACTATTGACCAAAATGGAGAAATTAGTGGACAGTCCCAAAATAAATAAAAATAAGTACCATCATTGAATTTACATTTATCACAGAGGGGTAAAATGTATGTAACATGACCTCAGAATAATGAAAACAGAGAATATCTTAAATGTCAGTTTTTAAATCCAGTCTAAAGTGTCAACATGATCTGAACTGAGCAGCAAATACAGAAAATCACTCAGGATGACAATAAACTGTAAATATATTATGATAAAACCATTATGATAGATTTATTATTACTACTGCTGTTCCCTTTTTATTACATCTAAGTTAATATGTATCAGATATCAAACATATTTCCTCTTATTGTGTTTATTATAAGTGGTAAAAGGTGAAACGTTACACAATGATATGAATGAGAATAGAAAGGAGGAGCAGCTGTTACGTCACAAGTCATCGAGTCAAACAAACCTTTTACCAGTTTTTATCAGAATCACAGTTTCAGAGCTGAATGTGGATCTTAAAGAGGCTTTTTGGGGGCTGGGAAATCTCCAGATTAATGATTATTAGTAATTATATTCAATAACTAGTATAATTAGTTTGAAATGGTGTCTAAATGTCATGTAGTGTAATGTATATACCAGCCATTCTTGTATTATAAGTATGATTTCTACACTGAATGACTAGATTATCTTTTAAATGTTTATTTCTTGGTCTGTTGTCAACACAAACAACAACCATCATTATGTTATTAATGCAGTTATAATATAAACATCTTGTAACACTGACCATCAACCTGAGCGTTAGTAATTATAATGAATAACTAGTATAATTAGTTTCAAATGTAGGTTAAGATATAGACCAACCACTGTTTTATCATAAACATGAACTTTTAAATGTTGATTGCTGGTATTGTTCATAACACAAGCATCAATTATGGTTCAAATATAATCAGTATATTTAACTGAGTGTAACACTGACTCAATATTCTGTATAGATAATAAACATGATTTGTGTCTTAATGACAGTGTACCAGAGACGTGAGGATGTTTGTTCTTTATCAGGAGTGTGTGGCTCTTAAAAGAGCCGTTGTGTTGTTTAGAGGAGCCGGTTCCGTGTTTACTTCTTGGCGGGCTTCTCGGTCTTCTTGGGCAGCAGCACAGCCTGGATGTTGGGCAGCACGCCGCCCTGAGCGATGGTCACTCCGCCCAGCAGCTTGTTGAGCTCCTCGTCGTTGCGGACAGCCAGCTGCAGGTGACGGGGGATGATCCTGGTCTTCTTGTTGTCGCGGGCAGCGTTTCCAGCCAGCTCCAGGATCTCAGCGGTCAGGTACTCCAGCACAGCCGCCAGGTAGACGGGGGCTCCGGCACCGACACGCTCCGCATAGTTGCCCTTCCTCAGCAGCCTGTGAACACGGCCGACTGGGAACTGGAGCCCAGCCCTGGAGGAGCGGGTCTTTGCCTTAGCGCGGGCTTTGCCTCCGGTTTTTCCTCTACCACTCATTTTTAGCTTCTTCTCGAGTCTGATCTCAAAGAAAATATGAGCCAACCGGTGAAAACTCTCCTTTATATGTCCTGATGTCTCCACCCACCAGAAAAGAGCAGCAGAGGGCGGCCCGCGCTCATTTTGGCGGACTTTTTTCAAAGGACTTTTGTCCAATAAGCAGCGGAGGTTCAGGCTCCTCTAGGCGGTGCTGAGCTCCAGGAGGAGCCGCTCACCAATCAGGGCCCGGAGGACTGAAGCAGCGTCACAGTTCCGCAGCCGCTCCGACACTTTAAGAGCAGCGTGTCTCCTCTTGTCGCTACTATTTTCTCTTGATCAGAGAATCAGACGCGATGGCGAGAACCAAGCAGACCGCTCGTAAATCCACCGGAGGCAAAGCCCCCAGGAAGCAGCTGGCCACCAAGGCTGCCCGTAAGAGCGCCCCGGCCACCGGCGGCGTCAAGAAGCCTCACCGTTACAGGCCCGGTACCGTGGCTCTGAGAGAGATCCGTCGTTACCAGAAATCCACCGAGCTGCTGATCCGCAAGCTGCCCTTCCAGCGCCTGGTGAGGGAGATCGCTCAGGACTTCAAGACCGACCTGCGCTTCCAGAGCTCCGCTGTCATGGCTCTGCAGGAGGCCAGCGAGGCTTACCTGGTCGGCCTGTTCGAGGACACCAACCTGTGCGCCATCCACGCCAAGAGGGTCACCATCATGCCCAAAGACATCCAGCTGGCCCGCCGCATCCGCGGAGAGAGAGCTTAAACTGTCCTCTGCTCCATAAACACAACGGCTCTTTTAAGAGCCACTAACTCACTAATAGAACAACACGTCCTACTGTTGATACTTTTATTAATATTATTTGTGTCTAATATCTCCCACATTGTGTTACAGTGAGATTATCTTAATACATGAACAGAGCTATGATGAGCTTTAAATGTATATAAACCATAGACTGTATGATATAAACACTATAATGATCTTAAGTAAATCCATTCAGACAGTTTCTGTCTATTCTACATGTATGATGGGAAAAGCTGTAAACAGCAACATTTTACAATTTATACAGATTAAACACATTTTGTTAATCTCTTGAAAAATAATCAAGTAGACTATGGATGAGAAATAATTAATTTGTAATAAAGTAGAACATTTGAGCTACACACACATTGTATAACGTTTCATACAGTAGAAGCAACAACTGTATGTGTGTCCCAATTTAACCTCAGACTGCAGCCAGAATATTAATCAGTCAAATGTCAGATAACTGAACATTAATCCATTCAGATGAGTCCTGTTGATTATTGTTCAGATTGTAGTTGCTAAATTATAAATTTATCTAAAAGCACTTCATAGTCTGATCATCATAAAGTATATAACTGACGAGCTTCATCATCATCATCGGCTCCTTGGATGTCAGTGTGTGCTTTACAGGCGTTCAGGTAGAAGGAACAACGTCACAGTTTTCATGGCTCCATAAAAACCATCTAAAACATTTGGGAATGTAATTTAGTCATTCAGGCATATTTCAGCATTTGTTAAACAAAATTAATGAAATGGAGGAAAAATCACCTGTTTGAACTGGTGACAATAAATATAAATACAACTAATACAATATAAAACTTATTTCAATCAGTTCAAACTGAAAGTTCCTCTGTTTAATCTTTAAATTTGATCTTATCTGAGTATTTCATTGTGTAACTGATGCAAGTGTAACAATGTCCCTTTAAAATATAGTTTTTATTCCTTTTCTTGATTGATTTTAAGTTTATTTTCTATATTTTGCATTGCTTCAAACATTTCTCTAATCACTAACATCCACAGGAAGGATCAGACACAATAATGTTGACATGGTGACTGTTTGACATATTTGATTTCAGACTGATCCTCTTACTGTCTCGTTATTATGAAAACTCACAAAGTGTCATTTTCCAGATGCATTTTATATCTGACAGAAGCTGCTGTCTGGACTACAAATGAAATTTTTGAGGGAGAAAGAAAAAACTCTCAATCATTTATTCTCTATTTATTTGTTGTTTATTCGTTGTGTTGTAAAAATCAACGTGGATTATTGTGATTATTTATCAGCAGAACATCTGAAGTATTATATTATAACTTTATAGTGTAACAGCAGCGACACCTTGTGGCCTAAATATATATTACATCCGTATTTAGTTGAATGGACTCAGCCGCTCCTGTGAGTCTTTTCACCACAGACTTTATATAAAGATATAATTACAGCTTTAATGCCCACAGTGACGGAATTGTTTTCATACACTTTCTGTAATAAAGCATCTAAAAGCAAAAATCTTATCAGAGGGGGGTCTGGAGTCTAATTTGTGTCCTTGACGTGAAAATGTTTGAGAACCACTGAAATAAGATGAATCCCTTATAATTCTTTATGTGGAGCAGAAACATGATCTTCATGTGTAGCTGAAAGAATCAATAAGATTCATATTAATATAATTTTTTGAAGAGTATTGTTATTCCAGCTGTATTTGCACCAAAAACTGTGGATTAAGGATTGATGAAATAAAATCTATCCCTGGATTATTTATTTAATTTTTTAAATCATAGATCAATAAAACATATCAGCTTGTGGAATGCTAAATCTAAATACAATATGTTTATTTCTCTTTAGTTAAACAGTGAATTCTCTTCAGATGAGGTGGCTCTTTGTGTAAAAAGGCGGTCAAAGTTTAGAGCCCTGTTTGTGTTGCACATGCGCAGTCTAACTAACAAGTCAACCAATCCTATGCGAGCAACGGCGCAGTGAAATTTGCATCAGATGGATATATAGAGGCGGTCTGGCGCTGCTGGAATTATTCGTTTGAGGAAATCTAACGACCAACCATGCCTGAACCAGTCAAAGCACCGAAGAAAGGCTCCAAGAAGGCCGTGTCTAAAGCCACCAAGACCGGCAAGAAGAAGAGAAAGACCCGCAAGGAGAGCTACGCCATCTACGTGTACAAGGTGCTGAAGCAGGTCCACCCCGACACCGGCATCTCCTCCAAGGCCATGGGCATCATGAACTCCTTCGTGGGGGACATCTTTGAGCGCATCGCCGGTGAGGCTTCCCGCCTTGCTCACTACAACAAACGCTCCACCATCACCTCCAGGGAGATCCAGACCGCCGTCCGCCTGCTGCTGCCCGGTGAGCTGGCCAAACACGCCGTGTCTGAGGGCACCAAGGCCGTCACCAAGTACACCAGCTCCAAGTAAAGCTGCTGTCTGTATCATCAACTCAAAGGTCCTTTTCAGGACCACCCACACCTTCACCTGTGAGCTTTAATCCTTCATGTGTGGTCAGTTTTCTCTAAAGTTCAGATGTTTAATAATTAAAGATAAATCTTGTATAAATGAGCAGAGTTAGTTACCACACTAAAATTGATCAGTAGAGACTTTCAGTACAGTTGCTGCTATAAAGGTTATACGGAGGAAACCATAAATGTAAAACACTGAGAATTATCCAGAAGTGTCACAATGATCCATCAAACCCACATCTTTGTTTCTCTCTGACTGCAGTAATTGTATCATATGACTGACTAATAGAATGGGGGTTATAAAGGGTTTTGGTGATTCTTTCCCTGAACTAGAACCAACACATAGTTAATGTGGAAACTACAAATGTAGAACATTTGCATGTTAAAGTAGTGCTAACAAAAACCTGAGACAGAACTTTCTCTCTAAAATTGTCTTTTTGATGAAAATAGTGCAATAAAAGTATGAGGCTGAGAAATATTGACAATTATACAGTATCACCATTTCTGACTGACAATATGTTGAAAATATGAAACAGTATTTAGAAAACTTAAGGTGAACAGAGCAGTTGAATATTAAGCAGCTTTTAACCAGAGGATCGGGTAACTCTCCATGAACTGGAACCAGTTTCACATTTTCTATGTAATCAGTTATAATTTTTGAAACAGTACTGGCAGCAGTGTTGCCATTAAGGCAGGAAGTGTCACACTACATATAATTAAAGGCACTTTTATAAAGATAAATACTATAATAGCTCTTACTGGTTGTCTTAAACTACTAGCACAGAACACAAACATAACAAAATGTTCTTTGTGAATGAAGATCAGAGTAAATCACTGATATTTCAATCATGTGATGACAACGTGAAAGAAAAAAAAACACAGCTTCTTATTGTATTTTACTTTTTATTCTTATATAAAGTTGGAATGTTGTTGCATGTTAAAGCAGAACTTTCTCTCTCAAAATGCCTTTTTGATGAAAATAGTGCAATAAAAGTACAAGGCTGAGAAATATTGACATAATTTATACAGTATCACCATTTCTGACTGACAATATGTTGAAAATATGAAACAGTATTTAGAAAACTAAAGGTGAACAGAGCAGTTCAGTTGAATAAAACGGCATCATTTACTATTAAGCAGCTTTTAACCAGAGGATTGTTCCACAAAGCAGGATTAGAAAGTTAGATAAGTGTGAAAAGATTCAATTATCATGTTTTGAATCTGTAAAGCTAAATTTGAATTAGCTATTTGGATATGATTCAATTACAATTCAAGTTCATGATAGAAAACCAAATTTCCAAAGTTTTACCATTTTTAAAGTCATCTGGCAAACTTACTAAACTTGCTTTGATGAACAACGACAGTTACAGACAGCAGAGCAACATCACAGAGTTACAACAAGACTGTCAGATAATATCTAATATCTGAATCTATATCATCTATCATCTGAATATAATGGAGATATTGTCCAGCTTTATGGCACATCAGTGGTACAAATAAAAAAACTGTACATGAATAAAAAAATGTTTTTTCAGTATAATGCTGTCATCAAAAACAGTTCAAATATATAAATATATTAAATGAAAATATAAAGAACACCAAATATGAACCGGCAGCGGAGCGATTTAGTGGATGACTTAGCCAGCCTCCGAATGTTGCTGTGTGTGTGTGAGAGATCATATCATAATGTGGACTATGAACATAGAAATCTAAAGAAAAAATATCTCAAGTCCTGAACTAAACCCTCATTCGGCCAAAACATCCCAGCCTGCAACATTCAAACTGTCGTCTGTGTAGTTTCAGAAACAAAACACAAATAACAGAGAGAACGACAGAACGTCGACAAATTCTTAGGACCTTGTAGCTCTTTATGAGTCTGATGAAACACTGTGGTGCACAATCACAACCACAATACATGAGCACTAATTAGTACATTTTACAAACCAGTCTGGGTGAATTATAAGTCAATAAATGTTGATGATTAATGAGCTCTTAGTATCAAGACTCTTCAGCAGCTACATTTAGTTTTCATCCAACATGTTTTCACAGGTTTGTAACATTTACTGGTTTAAAGGATGAATCTCTATTTAAAGTTGCTTTTATTTCTATCTTCC
This sequence comes from Thunnus thynnus, assembly GCF_963924715.1. NCBI lineage: Eukaryota > Metazoa > Chordata > Actinopteri > Scombriformes > Scombridae > Thunnus > Thunnus thynnus. Next base: position 29,657,682 of record NC_089529.1, read on the forward strand.
CCTGTGTCAGTACTCACAGGGCCGATCCCTCTAGCCTCCATTTTAAAGGGAACAATATAACTCACAGCTGTTGCTCCTGTAAATCCAAAATAAAAATACTTCCACATTCACTTCTGTATGTTTGGTTTGAATCATCTACAGGGATCATTAGATCATTTTAACAAGAAAACTAATCAATACAATAACTTTCAATAGTTTCACAACATTTGACAGTCGTCCTACAACATTTAATAACATCTATGTGAAATAATGATGCAGACTGTAGACAAGCAGTTCTTAGAGGATATTTTCAGTCTGTAGTAAAGTTCAGGAAATCAAGCTTGGACTTGTTTTATTTCTCATCACTGATAAGACAATGTGCTAGAATCCAACCTGGATTGTAAACTGGATTCTAGATCACATTTACTCTGCAGGGACAGAAAGTGTACAACTTCCTGTCCTGATGGTCTCATCCTAAAGAGCAGAAACATCTTTTACATTTAAAAAGACATCACAGAGTGTAGCTCAGCCAGACAGTCATCAGTCAATGAACATTTCAAGAGAAAACACACTGCTGTCTTACCTGATACTATTTAGCCTCCGTTTAGCAACTTTGGTATTTCCTCTCCAACTTCCTTTTGGGTGAAAATTAAGAGATTAATGACATGATTTAATTAGTTAGATAAACTGAATTATGTCATCTACTAAAGTACATTCATTACAGTATCAAAAAGAGACAACAAACATACCTGTATGGGAATGTCTGCATTTTCCATTTCTTCTATAATAAAACAATGAAAAAAGTCTTAATCAACAATGTCATGACCTGTCAGAAAGTATCATCCATCAAAACTATGATAATGTTTGTATTGTCTAAATACAAACAAATAGCCACAAATCTTACCTGATACTGTCTGGAATCTGGTTAGCCTCACTGATATTTCTCCATTTGTTTTTTCCTTTTTGGTGAAATATTAAAGAGATTAATGACATGATTTAATTAGTTTGATAAACTGAGCTTTGTCATCTACTAAAGTACATTCATTATAGTGTTAAAAAGAGACAACAAACATACCTGTCTAGAAATGTCTGCATTCCCCTTTTTTTCTATAATAAAACAATGAAAAAAGTCTTAATCAACAATGTCATGACCTGTCAGAAAGTATCATCCATCAAAACTATGATAATGTTTGTATTGTCTGATACAAAAAATAACAACAAATCTTACCTGATATCTTCTTTATGATAAAGTAAGCCATAGCTATGCCAATCAATAAAAAAAGCACCAAAATCCCGACAGTCACATGTATCACATGTGAACTTTGTTTTCCACATTCAGCATCAGCTGAAGCAGTTCCTGGTTTGATCAGCTGAAGCTTTAGTGATTCACATCTGGAATGACAGAGGGACATTTTTACAGGAACATTTATAGATTCCACTAATTCATTGCTGTTGTTAGAAACCAGCTGTGTCCACGGCTGATGTCAAGCTTCACTTACTGTGTGTGTGGTTGACAAGATGTAAATGTCCCATCTGAAAATGTTCCATCACTGCAGTCAGTGCACTCAGTGTCCCTGAGAGCTGTTCCTGCACAAATACAAATATACACATTGAAACTACTTCACTTTACATATTATGAAGTCATCACTGTTATATGACATCATCACTGTCATCACATCTGTCTGATTTCATTTCAGTGAAGCTGACACTTGAAAATCACACATCCAATAATAGTTCTTTGTTTAATAATGATTGTTGACAAGTTTTTATATTTCACCATCTTGTCATTCTTGAGCAACGATGGAATCAGATTCATAACCAAACTACTGTTTGAGAGAAAACTACAATGATCCAAATGTCATCAGCTTCACTGCTTCATGCAAATACTTTCAATACTAAAGATATTAATGCTAATATGTTCATGCCAGTAAACAACTAGATTGTCAAGAAATTGTATAAGTTTCATTTTAACACTTTCAGACTTTTGTCTTTTGACCAATGTAACATCCATTTTGTCTGGTGAAGGTAGTTATGACATGAAAACAAGGAAAGTGATTCATGAAGAGAAAACTTTGTTTTCGTGTCCAAATAAAACAAATCTGTCCTGACAGAAAGAGCAAGATTCCTCTGCTTTTGTCTGCTGTTGAATCAATGTTGTCCACAACGTCCCTGCAGGTGTGTCAGGCTCCTCACCTTCACCATATAGAGCAAACTTTCTCTATGACTATTACAACAGGAACAGAAACCTTCCTAACTAGATAAAGACTGGATCAGAACGGCTGCTGTCTGTGACTCACCTACGTTTCAATCGCCAGACAAAGTCCAAAACAGAAACGACCAATCAGACGTTTCTGTTTTGGCACCATGTCCTATCTGAACACTGGTGTGAGGGCTGCAGCATGGCAGGTACCAGTGAGCACGGGACACCAACAACTGAAATGCTTCTAGAAGCATGAGGCTTTCAAACCAGTGGTGTAGTGGTGTCTTGGCAGGGTAGACTGTGGTCCATGCAGGTCTAACTTTACATACACACAACGACACCTCTGTTTCACACAGTGAACAGATTGGAGAACAAACAGAAGTTGGAGAGCTGCTACTATCTTTTTCAAACACCTCAGTCAGTCTTAAGAGGAAAGAAGGTATATTTGAAGACAAGTTGCCAAAGGTGGAAATGAACTAATATATCAAAATGGTGCAGACTGTCCATTGTACCAGAGTAGCTTTTGGTTCTGGTCCTTCATGGACCAATCAGCTCCTCTGTCAGACTGATCATGTTGAGGGTTGACAAGATGTGAAAGAGCTTTGCAGACTTCGCCCCAGAATTGACCTCCTGACCTTTGTGTAGTGCACCTATGTAGCAGAGTGTGGGAGTCACTGAACAGCCTTTCAAGACAAAGTAGAGCTTGAAGGTTCATCACTGCCCTTGGAAATAGAAGAATGACAACAAGTCTGTGTGAAGGATCTACTAAGTGGAAATTTTATGCAGCTTGTCCCATCTTTAGTTGTCATGGAGATGGTTCAGTTGTTGACACATGACGTATCACATGGTCAGTGGACAACTGGAGGTCAAGGACGCTTCAAATTTGACCAGAGACCATCTTTAAACAGAGACAGTGGTCACCATCTGCCCCCAAATACAACCACCTGTTATCACATGACCAAAGTTCCATACTTAGGTCACATGATAACAACTGAACCATCTCCATGACAACTGAGTGAACTCCATTCACTGATGAAGGCCACAAGATGTGGCTGAAAGCTCCAGATTACTTCAAAAAAGTAGATTATGAAAACAATTTATATTGAATAAGTGTAGAAGCCAAGATAGTATCTTAGGTTTTTACACAGGCCTTGTTTGTACCTTTATTTGTTAAAATCATGTTTACTTCACATATACTGCACATAGTCACTAATCAACTACGATGGTTTTACTGGTGCAAAAGTTCCAGTTGACAGCAACAAGTTGACTGGTCTGTGTTCAGTTGTGACTTTTTCTACAGAATTATTGAGCTGCTTTTTTCCTGCTATCTAGTGGACAGAAATCAATACGTGCAGCTTTAATAAGCAACTTGTTTGTCAGGTCATGGTGTTCCCATTTAAAACTTCAACTACAACTATAATCTTAAAGTCAGCATGAGAAAACCAACCTTTTTGTCTGATGTATTGTCCTGGTTGACAGCTTGTGTGTTTCAGTGCTTTCACACAGCCGTCCTCTGTGGAGTCCATACAGTAGAATCCCTCCAGTGGTTGACAAACTGTATTTGATGTTGATGTACATGATGTCTTTATCTGCAGACCAGAACCTGTCAACACATACAGAGGTTACATATGAGATACTAAACTTCTCTTCTGTTCAATCTACTAGACAGCAACAGCATGCTGATCTTTTTTCTGACTTACAGACAATCTTCAGTTTTTATGACATCTTTGGGAAATGTGAAACAATAGTTTCTCCCATTTATGAATTCATGGGAAAATATCTGCATAAATGAGGGCTGGAGAATAAAACCACCCGTACATATCACCCCGTGGAAATGTGATTTCTGTGAGGAGAGGTCGCTTCTAATATTACTGCAAGTCCCTCTGACACAAAATAGCTTACAGTAGCTTACACAATTATATATATTAATTATTTATACTTATATAAATGATTATATATAGTTATTAATCAATTGAGCAGTAATGCTTCAACAGTGAGCAGTATGCTCCACACAAAAGAAAAAAGTGATTATTGATCAATCTCAGATTAAACTGAGAAAACAACAGCACAGATACAATCCTCTAATCAACATTTTCCTCATTGTTATCATGTAGAAATTTAATGTTACAGTTTTATTGGGGAACTTGCTTGTTAGGCTCTAATTTCCACTGTGGAAGTTGTCTCAAGGCAGTAGACTCGTCATGCTGAGTCTCTGCATCTTCATAATGAAGCCGCCAACCAGACAGTTTATTCACTTCTTACAGCATTGACAGTGAGACTTGCAGTAAAAAACCTTCTTACTGGCCTTAAATTGATACTAAGGCTTAAACATCTGCCAATAATATGAATGTAAATCTACCTGCATCACAGTTTCCACAGGTTAAACAATATTTAAGTCCAGTGGGATGATTCATGTAGGTTCCATCAGTGCAGGGCAGGCAGGATGTGCTTCTGAACTCTGTACAATCTGTTTTAACTCGACTTCCTGTGAAGAAGAATCAATTTATTATCATTATAATTATCATATTATTCACATTATATTATAAATAATTGCTTTTCTCTCTCTGATCCCTCTTGTTCACCAGGTGACAAATATCGTACAAGCATTGTATCTTTCTGTAAATCTTCTGTCATGTCTGAATTAAGAAACAAGGAACATTTAGCTACGTAAAAGTCAGCTGTCAGAAAAAGCATCACTTTGTTTTACTGCTTATAAACAAGCAGTAAACTGTATTGATCAGCCCAGAAGTGATCAATTCTGTAAGTATCGTTGCTGCCAAACATCCTGCTTTTATGTTTCAGTTAGATCTTACCAGCAGAACATCTAGGACAGCATTCTTCTCCTATTTGGTACTCTGCTGGATGACATGCGAGGATCTGTCCAATGAAGACTTTCAGTATTATTATCTGTGAAGAGTAAAAACAGTTTTTTTGTCTCAGTGAAACCTGGTTGAAGTTAAGATATTGTTGAAAACTGTCCTGAATAACTTCCTGCTTTAAGCAGAGAAAGGCAGAATAAAAGACATGACATATACAACACATAACAATGAGGTGGAGAAGAAGAAATGGAGGAATAAAACATGTGATGGTGATAACTGAAAGTGAAGGGAAGGTCAGTGGAGGAGGATGTCAATGGAGGCAAGAAGAAGGAAGAGAGGACCTGAGGGGAGAAGATGACGGCCAGGTAGGACTGAAAAAAGAAGATGAAGATATGGAGACGAAGATGATTTCAGAAGACGACTGAACAGTAAAATGACCAAAGAACACTTTTTTCTTTCCACTTTATGACTAACTGATTTTTAACTTTAAACAATCATTTGTATTATTGAGTTTTTACATTTTTACACTTCTGAGCAGTTTAATCAGCTATAATAATATTTTAGATATTCATAATTATCAACAATTCAAACCATAATTAATGTTGTTGGCAATCTATCATCTATCTATCTTTCAGATTTTAGAGAAGTAAAGCTCTCTACTGGTACAACAGGATGACTTTTTGTCAAAGTGCGGACTGGTGAACTTCCTTAAACTGCGCATGACAGTTGAAACTAGTTGATTTTGAGTGATAAATGTTAGTTTGGTACCTTCATGAACATCAGACAACACTGTTCGTCACATGTGGTGTAACTTTACTCCTTTACTCGAACACATTATTGTACCGTGAAAGCAGCGAAACACACCAAGAATAAACCGTTGGGAAATAACCTTCATGAACCGCGTTTGACTGAAATGACGTTTAGATTTCAGAATCAGAACCAGACAAATTCAACTAATCAGCGGCACTTACCAGAAACAGCAACGATGAAGACATGATGTCACACGTTACCACCTTGCTTCATGTAGTCTTGAGCCATTTAGTTCAGTTTTTTTTAAACAAAATATTCAGAACAAAAATCAAAGGACTTCTGCAGGTAAATATCATCAGTCAGCAGGAGGAGAAGCTGATAATAGAGGTAATCATCCAGCAAATTAGAAACTTTCTACACCAAATAGATGCTAACAATAAGTAAATATGATTTAAAGAGTCTGAAAACTATATCTAAACGAAAAGACAAGAGTCCTGGATGGCTGCTGTCGGTAGCCACACCTGCTGCAGACTAACGGCAGTGAAAGAGAGAACAAGGAAATACAGTCAGCCCTCCCACCGAGCACTGGTCAATGAGTTTAACAGAAGATAGACAAATAATGACAAATGATCTACATCCTGAAATTAAAGATGTTCTGAAGAACACTGAGGGTCCAAAGATCATGGTTTGGGTTAAAATTAAATAAAAAATAAAGTGAAAATAGCTGCAAACGACCCGACGTCTCGCTAAAAACACCCAGTTTTGTAGGTTGAAACGGGAAGCAGACTGGTTTTTGATGCTCTAGACGAGACGTCCACTGGCACCTCTGGGGGAATCAATCTTTTCATTAGAATATTTTCTAACAACTATAATCATTTTATGATACTTTATTATTTTGATCTGAGCTCTGAGCAGCACCGTCTGTTGAAACACTGGAAAAGAGCAGGAATCCTGTTTCATTCTGTGTTGCTTGTTTCTGTCAGTTTTTTTTTCTTTGTGTTCATTACATTTATTTTGAAGGCTGTTGCCAGACATTTTCAGACTCCAGCCAATTATCAGTCAGGAGGAAGCAGGTAGAAAATGTGGATGGATCTGATTGAAACTGTCCAACTTTAAAGTTTGATTTGTTGTAAACATATTTATGACGGCAGCGACTGAAGACTCTGAGTTTACTTTAAAGGAGTTTGACTTGATCATTAGCTTTAATTTCATTTTAAACATATATTACTTGATTAATATTTTCTGAATATAACAAGCATGTTTGTATTGAGTTATAAGTGCAGAGTCTTGCTTTCACTTTCACTAACAAACAAAATGGAGAAACTAAAATCCATCAGATGGCGCCTGAAAGAATCTGTTAAAATATATAAAACTTAGAAAAAACAGAAAAATGTGATATTATACTTGGATTGACAGAAAGTGATTTAAAAATGTTTTAATAATATAAATATATATAATTTCTATATTCCACTCTTGCATTGAAAGGAATTAAATACTGATTTCTTGCATTTATTTCACTCTTTTTTGAATCACACAATGTCATTTTATTCAAAAAAAAAAAAAGCTTTTGAAATGACATAAAACAGGAATTTTGCCTGAAATTGTCTGAGAGTTGACAACTTTTTTCTAATTCATCTATTAAGATACATTTTTAAAAATAAATCCAGTAGGTGGCAGTATTGTCTAAAACATTTAGTGTGCACAAAGTCTGATCATTTTGCCTCTAATAATAAAAAGGTTCTTGGAAGATATTGTGAGAATCAGGTCTGTGGGTGAATTTGGACTATTAACTTCTACACTGTGATTCAAAGGTATTTAATCTGAGGCATAAAGGAGTAAACTGCTTTGCATTGACACTATTCATTTACACACAAACATGAACACACTTCAGCCCTCCCACTGCACAGGTGGATCCTCAACTCTAGTCATGTGGTGGTCAGTGACCTTAACAAAGATAACCTATAATGATAAAAAAAAGAAGATCTACATCCTGAAAATAAATTAAACTAATTGATGTCCTGAAGAACACTGAGGCAGCTTTGTGAATCAGTGAACTGTGGAGCCTCCAAATAGGCCACATAAAGACAAATCAAAATAAAGTATCATAAAGTTATTACAGTTGTTATAAAATATTCTAATGAAAAGATTGATTCCCTCAGAGGAGCCAGTGAGCGTCTCGTCTAAAGAACCAAAACGTCCAGAAACGTCCCTGAAGGGCTGATTAACAGTTACCTGAACATCATGCTGAAAAATGACTAAATACACTTCAAACTGAATATTAGACCACTTCATGTTTTTATATTTGAAGCTGATTCTAAACTATATGAACCACTGTGGAGGTTTGGTCTCAGAGTTTGTGTGTTTTCTTGTTTTAATACATTTGAATTAAAACTCACTTGGTATCTCTATCTGGAGAAACATAACCTGGCGGCACTTTGACTCTTTCCATATGTGAACCCTCATAATAACCAGAATTCACTGTCTTTGACCTGTTTTATTTAAAGAGACCAAACACAACGGTCAGAGTCTGAGTTAGAAAGTAACTGAACACATTTACTCACATTAACTTTCAGTTTTTAGGTTCTGATACTTTACTTGATTATTTCTTCTTAGAGACTTTTGACTTTTACTGGACTCCATCTATTTTAAACCAACTGAAGGCTGACAGGCTGCAGTCCATGATTCAAGACTTTAATGTCTTTTTTAAAACATTGAAATGAACACAAAATACACTTTTTATACATCTATACACATCTTTTAAACATAACAAAGTATGTTCTGTACAAAACAAACATGTATAAAGAACGTATATACACACTCATACTGTACATTACATGTATATCATCTGAAATCAAAATTCTTAGGTCCTTGTAGCTCTTTATGAGTCTGATGAAACACTGTGGTGCACAATCACAACCACAATACATGAGCACTAATTAGTACATTTTACAAACCAGTCTGGGTGAATTATAAGTCAATAAATGTTGATGATTAATGAGCTCTTAGTATCAAGACTCTTCAGCAGCCACATTTAGTTTCATCCAACATGTTTTCACAGGTTTGTAACATTTATTGGTTTAGAGGATGAATCTCTATTTAAAGTTGCTTTTATTTCTATCTTCCCCTGTGTCAGTACTCACAGGGCCGATCCCTCTAGCCTCCATTTTAAAGGGAACAATATAACTCACAGCTGTTGCTCCTGTAAATCCAAAATAAAAATACTTCTACATTCACTTCTGTATGTTTGGTTTGAATCATCTACAGGGATCATTAGATCATTTTAACTCTGTACAATCTGTTTTAACTTGTCTTCCTGTGGAGAAGAATCAATTTATTATCATTATAATTATCATATTATTCACATTATATTATAAATAATTGCTTTTCTCTCTCTGATCCCTCTTGTTCACCAGGTGACAAATATCGTACAAGCATTGTATCTTTCTGTAAATCTTCTGTCATGTCTGAATTAAGAAACAAGGAACATTTAGCTACGTAAAAGTCAGCTGTCAGAAAAAGCATCACTTTGTTTTACTGCTTATAAACAAGCAGTAAACTGTATTGATCAGCCCAGAAGTGATCAATTCTGTAAGTATCGTTGCTGGCTGTCGTGGGTTCGCTTTCAAAGAGGGACCAATGATGGCTCAGACGACGAAAAAACTTCAGTGTGGTGATTTTTTATTCACACCAAGTTCCCAAACAAGAGTTACTGAGTGGCAAAAATATTAACAGTGCAGAGGTGACAAAAAAACCAAAAAAAATTAAAGCTGCAAGCAGTGCTGAACGGGCCCTCGCACCTCCATGCACGCCGGGCTGCAGCGCAGTTGAAGGGCTTCTGTCACAGGCATGTAGATGTCTTCAGACCTGGGCTGTTTTCAGACAGTGCAAGAAGGAGATAAACATCACTTCCTTTGTCCACTATATTGCCCGCTGCTGGGGCTGCGTTGCTGCTATTTCGTAGGGGGCACTATTCAGCCAGTTTGCATCACTACTGAATATTGTCATGTAGATGTGTTCAGGCCAGGACTCTTATCAAACATGCAAAGTTTGGGGCAGACTGGAGCATTTGCACTGAAGTTACAGCAATTTCCTCTGTCATGGCGAAACATCAAAACTCAACACCACGCCACAGCCACACGCTTCAATGATAGCTAAATTATAGCATATTAGGCACATTACCGCCACCCTCTGCTTTGGACTGTAAACCAAATATTAAATCCTACACATAAATCCTGTCTGTCTAATAAACTCAAAAAGAAAAAACTGCTACTCCACCCACTTGGCAGGTTCATTAAAGTTTTAATGCTGAGCTCCGGAACTCCAGTCTTCCTGAGTTCTTCCCTCATATATTGTCCTTTTTGATCATACTTAGTACAATCTATGCTTGCATGTGTAATAGTTTCCTCAGTCAAGTGGGAAAAAATATGTGCATATATCGGCAATCGCCCAAAATGATAGTCAAAAAGTAATCGTGTTAAATAACCGTGATGTCAATATTGAGCAAAAAATAATTGTGATTATGCTTTTTGCCATAATCAAGCACCCCTAAAGAGAACATACATTTTGATTTACATACACACACACAAAGCATTTAAATATGTATGTGATAAATTGATGTCTTTAATTAACAGTTACTTGAACATTTTTCAGTGTGCTCCTAAATTTCTATGTGTGCTCCTAATTTTTTTCATTTAGGAACACATGTACTCCTCGACAAAAAAGTAAGCATTGAACACTGCTGTCAGGTGTGTAGAGACAATAAGTAACTGCAGCTGGAGACAGAAAAATACTCATATATTTGAATGGAGAGTGAGAGCGAACCGCTAGGTGCTCAGGCCCTAATAAAGGAAAAACTGCAGTACAGAGCTACAAAATTTAGTTTTGATTTTATTTTTCTGCAAAAAAAAATTGGGGAGGACAGGAGGAAAACCAACATACTGCATCAAACTATATCATTGTCCCCCACCTGATGACTCACTCATTCATTTGGAATTGATCCAGTTTTTAATCGAGTGATTGTTCAGTCACCTGTTGATGTTGTGTGATTTGCTTGAGACAATTTCTTCAGTTTGTTTTTAAGCTGAGCTGTATATTAGTAATAACCTTAAAGTAACTAGAATAACAAGTGTGAACATGTCAGCTTTGTAGACCATATTTTGTATGTCATGAATATAGATCAGAGTGTGTAAGTCATGTATTTGACACATGCATTAATACTTTTTCGTGAACCTACACTTTTAGATCTGTGAATGTTTTTAATGTTCAGTATTTCTTGTATTCAGCACTGATCTGATCCTGTATCAGATTATAAACTTTGTGGTACTTTATATATTTTTGTATTCTAAGAAAATACATAAACTGTATTGATCCACAACTGCCTTCCTCTAACTTTGACTTTTCCTTATGTGTGTATACTCCGCATGACATGTGAAACGATCCCCTGCATGACACAGCGCGATCCCACACAGTCTGTGTACGGAAGAAGGGGAAAAAAACACAAATGTACTAATATTGTTGTCTTAGGTGCATGTCCTGATATGTGGTCTTCTGCTCGAACTCGCCAATGCCATGACCGTGCGTTTCACCGTAGAACAGGTTCTAGAACAAATCTTCTCAAATGTCCAGCAAGACTATGACCCCGAAGAGAAATCTGAGGACGTGTCAGAAGAAAACTGTGAGGAATACAACTGGAAGCATGATGCATCAACAGCAGAGGAACAGGAAGAGGAACACAGGGAAGAAGGCCAAACCCCTCTAGCCGAAAGAGAGACATACCTGTCGAAGAACAAAAAAATAACATGGTCTTCAGCGGCACATGGCAAACAGGGCTGTGTGGCAGACTGGAAGGTCCCGACGAGGACGAGGGCGACGACGACAGTGATGACAACGACTACCACAACTATTACCCCAGGATGCACAACATATGCAGTGTCCCGTGCCCATGACATTAATGTTATACCTCTTCATCACCTCAGCTATAGACAAACTCAGCCAGGAGACAACCAATCTGGAGGGGTTTCAAAAATACTGAGAGGGTTGGAAAAAGATGGATGATACCGACCTGCATGCATATATAGGGCTGCTAATCCTAGCAGGTGCATACAGGTCCAGAGGTGAGGCCAAGTTAATAAATGCTAAAAAGTCACGCCTGTTGTTCCCCCAAATGCTGGAAAAGTAAAGGGGCATAGCTCCAAAGTTAGCAACAAAGGGTTAGCCTAACCTGAAGACACAAAACAGAGAAATACAGAACAGAGAAATGTGTGGCTGCCGAGTTTACTGTGCACTCTGTCCCGTTACACCCCCCTCCCCAATCAATTAGATAAAGATTATGTACGATTTTAGTCAACCAAGATTTTCTTTGGTTGACTACAGCCCTAATACAAATACATTAATGGCACTACCACACCTACACAAATCAACACAATTTTAACTTGCTTAATCAAGAGCCATTAGACAGGAAACTCTTTTTTCCCCCTTTTCTTTGTCCTTATTTGTAACATAAGTCTGAACTTTAAACCAACAAAAACATACAAAAGGAGAAACAGTGCCACCTGGTGTGTAAAACAAACAACTACATGGGGGTGGGTGAATAAACAAAGACAACGAAAATTACAACAGTTAAGAAAAACAATACACATACCTGGTGAAGACAAAATAATATATTTTGCCTTTTTGGTATATGCTGCACATCTGCTCTCTCAAAAGACACACTGCAAAACAACAGAATTTGGGGCTACGGAAGCTCAGGAGGTACAAGAGAGGCAATGTGCAGCAACATAATTTCTACAGGAAACATTAATAAAACGGTAAATTGAATATTATACATTAAATAAAATGAAATGAAATGTTGGACTGAATGTTCAGGAGCTGAACACGCTGAGGACACTTTACAGTAAATGTATTTGAGCTCAGATGAGCAGCTCTGCTTTAATAAAATAACCCACATTACAGGTTTACTGTCATGTTCGTATTAATCTGTATTATATAGTATGATATGAGAGGAGCTGAGGGTTTGTTAAGTGTCAGGTTAACCCGCCAAATATCACAGAAAAACATACAAAATGGAGGAAAGACGATCAAAAAGGACAAGATCAGCCTGCTTTGGGGAAAAAAAAATCTACGTAGGCGGAGCTGCTGAATCTTGTTCCGCCCAGCAAAGTTCGCGCCGCCTGTCCTCTCTTACGTCCGCAGACACGCTTTATATACAGAAGCTCTGAAAACGTGTTTCACATTTAACTTTTAACTTGTTTAAAAGAAGATCAGTGAAAATGAGTGGAAGAGGCAAGGGAGGTAAAGGACTCGGTAAAGGAGGCGCCAAGCGTCACCGTAAAGTTCTCCGTGATAACATCCAGGGAATCACCAAACCCGCCATCCGCCGTCTGGCTCGCCGCGGCGGAGTCAAGCGTATCTCCGGTCTGATCTACGAGGAGACCCGCGGTGTGCTGAAGGTGTTCCTGGAGAACGTGATCCGTGATGCCGTCACCTACACCGAGCACGCCAAGAGGAAGACCGTGACCGCCATGGACGTGGTTTACGCACTGAAGAGACAGGGTCGCACCCTGTACGGCTTCGGAGGTTAAACCTGATCCTGATCCTGATCCACTGAGACCAGAACACAAAGGCTCTTTTAAGAGCCGCCACCTCCTCTAAGAGCTGTCCTGATATTATTTAACTAAACTTATAGGTCTAGTGAAATATTTGTTGATCATGAACATATATACTCTTGCTCCCAGTTCACCACTAAAAGGCTCTCTATGATCATGTAAGGGTTTAATTGGTGGTTGATAATTTATTAACACTGTACATAATCTTTTTTCTATTATATATGTATTTTAATCTATTATAACATTATTTCGAGGTGACAAGTTGTGAAAAAGTCCTTTCAAAATAAACCTGAGGTGTCAGGAGACAAATGAGTTTACAAGGGTTTTGTTTAATTTACACTTTTGATCATCTCTGCTTCTTTTTCACAAGCAAATAATAGGAACCACTGGTTAAACTTTCAGGTATGAATTGTTTCATAAATTTAGTGTTAGTGAATAAACTGAGTTACATGTTGTGGAGTAAAAGTCAATATTCACATGAAGACCATAGTAACATGAAAGGAAAATATGATATAGTAAATACCTCAAAATTGTGTTAAAGTACAATATTAATGCATTTACTTTGTAGTTCATATACATATGAGTCATATATTAGTATATTAAACATAAATGTAAACATGCTGGTCTGTGTGTAAAATGATTTGAATGCTTCCTGTGGTTCAACTTTCAGTTCAAGCGAGAAGCGAGAAAAGATCAAATGAATATATTATATTAGCTATAATGTAAACAGTGAATTATCTTCAGATGAGGTGGCTCTTTGTGTAAAAAGGCGGTCAAAATTTAGAGCGCTGTTTGTGTTGCACATGCGCAGTCTAGCCAACAAGTTAACCAATCCTGTGCGAGCAACGGCGCAGTGAAATTTGCATCAGATGGATATATAGAGGCTGTTTGGCGCTGCTAGAATTATTCGTTTGAGGAAATCTAACGACCAACCATGCCTGATCCAGTCAAAGCACCGAAGAAAGGCTCCAAGAAAGCCGTGTCTAAAGCCACCAAGACCGGCAAAAAGAAGAGAAAGACCCGCAAGGAGAGCTACGCCATCTACGTGTACAAGGTGCTGAAGCAGGTCCACCCCGACACCGGCATCTCCTCCAAGGCCATGGGCATCATGAACTCCTTTGTGGGAGACATCTTTGAGCGTATCGCCGGTGAGGCTTCCCGCCTTGCTCACTACAACAAGCGCTCCACCATCACCTCCAGGGAGATCCAGACCGCCGTCCGCCTGCTGCTGCCCGGTGAGCTGGCCAAACACGCCGTGTCTGAGGGCACCAAGGCCGTCACCAAGTACACCAGCTCCAAGTAAACCCGCTGTCTGTACCATCAACTCAAAGGTCCTTTTCAGGACCACCCACACCTTCACCTGAGAGCTTTAATCCTTCATGTGTGTTTGATCTTGTTAAATATGATATATATATATATATAAGATATATGATGTATTTGTAGACTTCAATAATGTCTAGTGGTATGTGGGTTTATTGGAATGGTAAAACCGTCTTTGTTGCTGTATCTAAATGTTCTGTAGAACTTATTCAGGCCAGATATTTGGTCATATTTGCACACTTCTGTATGTTAATGTTGGCATTAAATCTCCCAATGACCACACTAACGGGGACCAGTGAAAAGACTGACTGGAGTCCATGCAACTAAATGGATGCAGTTCATATTTTGGCCACAGGGTGTCGCTGCTGCTACACTATAAAGGTCACATATAATACTTCAGATGTGCTGCTGACAAGTAATCACAATCAACGTTAATTTTTACAACAAAATGAATAAACGACAAATAAATGGAGACTGAATGGCTGTGAGTTTAATTTCTGCCTCAATAATCTGTAATAATATATATAAATATCACAGCTGACCTGCAGTGTCAGATCATGTTCAGATTTCATGACAGAGATGGTTAATTAGTTTTAATCTGTTCCTATCAGGCTGAAGTCCAGACAGCAGCTTCTGTCAGATATCGCAGAAATGTTTGAAGCAATGCAAAGAAATAGAAAAGAAACAACGGGAATAAAAACTGAGACAAAATTTTATTTAAAAAGGGTCATATAAATCAAATAAATAAGATCAAGAGAGTATCTTGATTTTTTTTTAATTAAAAAAATGTTAATTGAGCAGCATTTTCAGTTTTAACTGTTTTATACTGTTTAAACTTTAATTACATTTTGTGTTTATATTTATCAGTTCAAGTATAGTATAGTATATGTATTCATTCTTTTGTTTAAAAAATGCTGAAATGTTTGGCTGAAAGTGACCAAAATACATTTTTTATATGTTCTTCATAATAATACAAGAAAAGATTTCAAAAACTGTTAATGACCTTCTAGATTTTAAGCCGTCCAATAACACCTTGATTTTCCTCATCTTTTTACCATAAATTATTTTTATTCACCCATGAAAGCTCTGACTTTCCTCAGGAACATGACAATAGAAAATGTAGCGCGTTTGCCAGTTTTGTGTAACATCTATAAAAGTAAAATAGATGGAGGTCTTGAAGCTGTAGAAAATTAAAACATTGCATCAAGCATCAAAAGAAAGGAGATGAGGGGGAAAAAAAGGATGTGGGAGAAACTCTATTCCATATTATAAATTTATGTACAGTGATTTTATGACTAATGTTGTTACCTAAATATTGATTGGTTCGAAATTTCCAGCAAAATACATATATAATAAACTGCGATAACATGTATGGTGGTGTTTTCCTCTACACAAATTTAGACATCTGACTCCCAGATATGTATTAAAAATATTTTTAGTAAAAGCTTATCAGAAAGTAAACAACATATTATATGTCTCATATCAGTTGGGAGACGAGCAGTCTGAGCAGTTATCAAGTGGAGCTGTTATGTTAAAACTGAAAAGTGCCTTATTGATTAATGAGAATGAAACTATTGAACATTTACTCTTAAAATGACAGAGATCCAGAGACATGTGGGGGGGAAATGGCAGGTGTTGGTTTTAATATGAATATAAACTATAATGCAGTGATGTATGGTGTTTTCCTAGATTTGCTAGGTGTGCTGTGGTCCTTCATAAAGCCAATATTACAAGTGATGTCGTCTTTAAACAAAGTTACTGAACTGAAGACAAAGAACAACTGACATCAGACAAGAGACTCAGTCCTTGGTTACTGATAATGTTGTAATTTATGCATTTTTGTTGTTATATAATGATGTGTTACTGCTGATGATTTATTATATTGATGATTAAGATTGATTGTACTATAATTTAGCGAAATTATGTATGGATTTATTTTCCTGTGTTAAAGTATATATCTATTAAGCTGTAAAGACAGCAGAGGAAGAACGTCTGAGATCCAAGGAGCTGATGTTCAGAAAAAGCAGATAGATCCTGAAGCTCATAAGTTTTATAGTTTATGACGATCAGACTATGAAGTGATTTCAAATAAATGATTTATTTCATATCATTTGACTGTCAGTCTACTTTATTATTTTTCCAGAGGTTAACAAAATGTGTTTAATCTGTATAAATGTGTAAAATGTTGCTGTCTACAGCTTTTTAATGCACAAACAGACCTTTTCCCATCATACATGTACACTAAAGACAAAACTGCTTCTGAATGGATTTACTCAAGATTATATAGTATTTACATTTGTTTAAGTGTCATCATAGCTCTATAACACCTTTAGAGGTAATTAGACACAAACAATAATAATAATAATAAAAGTATGAACAGAAGGATGTGTTGCTCTGTCAGAGAGTTAGTGGCTCTTAAAAGAGCCGTTGTGTTTATGGAGCAGAGGACAGTTTAAGCTCTCTCTCCGCGGATGCGGCGGGCCAGCTGGATGTCTTTGGGCATGATGGTGACCCTCTTGGCGTGGATGGCGCACAGGTTGGTGTCCTCGAACAGGCCGACCAGGTAAGCCTCGCTGGCCTCCTGCAGAGCCATGACAGCGGAGCTCTGGAAGCGCAGGTCGGTCTTGAAGTCCTGAGCGATCTCCCTCACCAGGCGCTGGAAGGGCAGCTTGCGGATCAGCAGCTCGGTGGATTTCTGGTAACGACGGATCTCTCTCAGAGCCACGGTACCGGGCCTGTAACGGTGAGGCTTCTTCACGCCGCCGGTGGCCGGGGCGCTCTTACGGGCAGCCTTGGTAGCCAGCTGCTTCCTGGGGGCTTTGCCTCCGGTGGATTTACGAGCGGTCTGCTTGGTTCTTGCCATCGCGTCTTCTCTCTCTGATCAGGAGAAAATAATAGTGAGTAGAAGAGTCACGCTGCTCTTAAAGTGTCGGAGCAGCTGCGTAACTGTGACGCTGCTTCAGACCTCCGGGTCCTGATTGGTGAGCGGCTCCTCCTGGAGCTCAGCACCGCCTAGAGGAGCGACCCACCGCCTGAACCTCCGCTCCTTATTGGGGGAAAAGCTTCATAGCGGGCCGCCCTCTGCTGCGCCGCTGGAGCCTCTTTTCTGGTTGGTCCGGCATCTACCGTCCCGCGCTACGCGGAAATATAAAGGAGGATTTTCACCGGTTGACTCATATTTTCTTTGAGATCAAACTCGAGGAGAACCCAAAAATGAGTGGCAGAGGAAAAACTGGAGGCAAAGCCCGCGCTAAGGCAAAGACCCGCTCCTCCAGGGCCGGGCTTCAGTTCCCTGTCGGCCGTGTTCACAGGCTGCTGAGGAAGGGCAACTATGCGGAGCGTGTCGGTGCCGGAGCCCCCGTCTACCTGGCGGCTGTGCTGGAGTACCTGACCGCTGAGATCCTGGAGCTGGCTGGAAACGCTGCCCGCGACAACAAGAAGACCAGGATCATCCCCCGTCACCTGCAGCTGGCTGTCCGCAACGACGAGGAGCTCAACAAGCTGCTGGGCGGAGTGACCATCGCTCAGGGCGGCGTGCTGCCCAACATCCAGGCTGTGCTGCTGCCCAAGAAGACCGAGAAGCCCGCCAAGAAGTAAACACGGAACCGGCTCCTCTAAACAACACAACGGCTCTTTTAAGAGCCACACACTCCTGATAAAGAACAAACATCCTCATGTCTCTGGTACACTGTCATTAAGACACAAATCATGTTTATTATCTATACAGAATACTGAGTCAGTGTTACACTCAGTTAAATATACTGATTATATTTGAACCATAATTGATGCTTGTGTTATGAACAATACCAGCAATCAACATTTAAAAGTTAATGTATATGATAAAACAATGCCTGGTCTATATATTAACCTACATTTGAAATAAATTATTATACTAGTTATTCATTATAATTACTAACGCTCAGGTTGATGGTCAGTGTCACAAGATGTTTACATTATAACTGCATTAATAACATAATGATGGTTGTTGTCTGTGTTGCCAACAGACCAAGAAATAAACATTTAAAAGATAATCTAGTCATACAGTGTAGAAATCATACTTATAATACAAGAATGGCTGGTATATACATTACACTACATGACATTTAGACACCATTTGAAACTAATTATACTAGTTATTAATGACTACATTTCAAACTACTTATTAAATATAATTACTGAATAAATATATATACAATAAACACAATAAGAGGAAATATGTTTATCTGATACATATTAACTTAGATGTAATAGAAAGGGAACAGCAGTAGTAATAATAAATCTATCAATGGTTTTATCATAATATATTTACAGTTTAACATCATCCTGAGTGATTTTCTGTATTTGATGCTCAGTTCAGATCATGTTATAAGAAAATAGGAGACCTTCTGTAAGAGGAACAAAGGAGCTCCCTCTCCTGCCAAACTGACATGTCAATCATGATATTTTATATTTATCATATATATACACAAAATAAATCACAATTTTATTATTGTGTAGCTTATGAACTACATAGTTTAAACATATTATAATCAGGATGCTGCTCTTTAGAGAAGTTGTGTGGCTCTTAAAAGAGCCTTTGATCAGGTTCACATGTTCAGACTGATGACAGCTCACTTCTTCTTGGGTGCTGCCTTCTTGGCTTTGGGTTTGGCGACCTTCTTTGCGGGAGCTTTCTTAGCTGCAGGAGCCTTTTTCACCACTTTCTTGGGGCTCTTGGCGGCCTTCTTGGGGCTATTGGCTGCTTTCTTGGCCGCTGCGGGCTTCTTGACCTTCTTGGGGGATTTCTTGGCGGCTGCTGTCTTCTTAGCTGCCGCTGTCTTGGGCTTCTTGGCCGCTGCGGGTTTCTTGGGGCTCTTGGCGGGCTTCTTGGCTTTAGGAGCAGCTTTCTTTGCGGGCTTCTTGGCCTTGGTCTCGACCTTCTTGCTCATCTTAAAGGATCCAGAGGCGCCGATCCCCTTGACCTGGACCAGAGTTCCCTTGGCCACCAGGCTCTTGATGGCGGTCTTGACGCGGGCCTTGTTCTTCTCCACATCGTAGCCTCCGGCAGCCAGAGCCTTCTTCAGGGCGGCTGCAGACACGCCGCTCCGCTCCTTGGACGCGGCCACAGTCTTCACGATCAGCTCGCTGACGCTGGGGCCAGTCTTCTTCGGCTTGGAGACCTTCTTCTTAGCCACTTTTGCCGGAGCGGCGGCGGCGGGAGCTGGAGCAACTTCGGCCATTATTTCCTCTGAGTTCAGATCCGACACGAATCAATCTGAGAGTCTGAGTTGACTGTTGGAGAGTCTGAGGCAGCAGGCTACACTTAAACACACCATGAGAACCGTGGAGACTCAGTCCTGCTGCTGCCTCCTCTGTGCAGCGTCAATGTCTGACACTTGTGTTTTCTCTTAGTGATAAAAGACTGAAAAATCAGTGTGTGACAAGTGTTGAAGGCTGACAGTGAAGTCAGCAGATAGCGGACTTGTGTCTCTTCATATTGAAGTCATGTAGAGCTCTGATGTTCTCTGCTTTTTCTTTGAGAAGCGAACAAACCTCACCTGATCACCGCCGTGGACAGCGCTGCTCCGCGGCTTTTCGCTCTCATTTCTCCCCTAAAATGCTGTAAAATACATCAGAGCTCCACCAAAAACAGTTTTCCAGCTGGTTCACATGTTTGTTCAAAGACTCAAAGTAAAAACAACCTTCTGTTGATCATCAGTTTGTTATAAAATGAAGCGATTCTGGTCGCAGCAAACACACTGACGAGGCTCCTGATGCCGTTTAGCCAGACTTCCTGTCAGAGCTGCTATGTCAACATTTCTTCTCTTATTCAACTATTTATTCTTCTATTTTTAATAGAGGTAATCTACAACACTGCAGTACTATTAATGTGTATCATACTTTATATTAATGTTTATTAATTATTGTTAATGTATTCATTAATAAATACATTAAAATCATCACTGACGGCTGTCTGTGGGTGAAAGGTTTATTGTTACACTGATTAAAGAAAAATAATTATGGTTCAGTATTTCATATTAAAGTTATTTTATATGTTCTGCTTTCTAAAGTCTCAGAGTAAAAAAGCCTTTTTACAAATTCTTTAAAATATTCTGGCACTGACATCAATATAAAACCTTTTGATTAGAGAAAAGAGTGTAGTATTAAAAGCTTTCTCTGGGCCACTACACGAAATAACATCTGGGCCTCAGGCCCTTTAAGTTTAAACAGGGGACATATATTAAGTGAATTTGAAATATATCAAAATACATTATATTTACCTTTTGTTTAACATGTAAACAATATAAATTATTTCAAAAATTGTGCAAAACCTTCTAAACCTCTTCAGACCTTTTTTTTTTCCCACTAATTAGAAGTTTTAAGAAGTCATTTATATTTTATCTTCCCCTCTGCGATGTAGAAATGAAGTCAAATCACATTTTTATGTCCACTCATCTGTTTATATTTGTTTATGTCCACTACAACAGACATTTTCTGTGAAATGCTACATATATTAAAATAGATTTGTAATGATTGTATTAACTATATGTGTCAAGGCAGACACTGACCAAGGCTGGTCTGCATGGACGCCGACCTCCACTTCTCCGAGACAGGCACACATCGTGGGGGATGGTGTTCTCGGGGTTGAATGCTTCTCCTTTCTTTCGTCCACGTCCCTGTGACCAATCAACTCCATTTTCGTGTCAGGTTTGCAAAGGCTATGCGATCGTTTGTGTGATGTTGGTAGCAGAATAGCTCAGATTCATCAGGACGGTGGTGATCCTTGGATCCTTCATGGCGTCTCTCACTACCTTTCTTGCCAGTGCAGGAGTCTCTCTTGGCTTCCTACCACATCTTCTGAGATTTTTCACAGTGTGGAACTCCTTGTGCTTTTTGATTATGTTTTGCTCTGTGGCCACTGGCACTTGAGAACACTTGTATATGGTTTTATAGACTTTCTCCGTCCTGTGAGCAGCCACAATGTGCAACCAGAGGTCCTCACTAAGCTCACTGGTCTTCCAACTGACTAGTAACTGACTAGAGAACTACTGAATCAGCTGTTCTCAATCTATAGTTGATTACAATACTCTAGAAACATGGTAGACATTACCAAGACCATATGAAATGGTATAGAAGCTTTCATTTTCTCAAAAATTTGCAACAATTTTAAGTGGTATGAATAATTTTTTTGTAGAAATGTTTAAAAAAACAACAGAAATAGTTTAAATGTATCATTAACATCTCTGACACAATGTCTTACCATCTTTTGTCACATGCTTGTCATTTCCAGCCAGAAGAAACCTGTTGGTCCAATAAAAATTCACTATAAATAATAATAAATAAGTTTGGCATGGGCATGAATAATTTTGGGCTGAAGTGTAAGTGGTTGAACATGTCCTAAATTATTAGATAAAGTAAATATGGTGAGATAGAAAGGAGGGATCTTTTCACAACTTGGCAACCAAAAAATGATGTGAAGCCGATTTATCCTTGTGGCCTGGAAGTTTTAACACATGTTGCAGAAAGTATTTAAAGCCTCTGGAAACGTGGCTTGAAATCATAAAAATGCATATATTATATCAAAGTTGAGTGTCTCATTAAGCATCCAAAAAAATCTGGATGAAAGTAAACATTCATAACTATTAGAAAACTGAGCTCAAAAACAGCTAATTTGGCTGCTCAAAGCATTTCTCAGGACTGTGTGGGCGTGTCCAGATCACGTTTGATTGACAGCTCACTTTCAGCTCAGGTACCGTTTTATTTTCTATTCATTCACTAAAACGTTTTGCTGAAATGGAATAAAATACTAAATCTATCAAATGGACCCTACTTGGTTAGAAAGCTTGACTAATCGACTAACTAGCAAAACAGGTTAAACCACCCAAATCTGTGTTTTTATTTAACTATACCTGCTGGAGTATGATGCTAATCGTTTTAGCATTCTCCATTCACATACATGAAACGGTTAGCATAGCTTAAACGTTTTGCTATTAACTACCAAATCTATCAAATGGACCCTACTTGGTTGAAAGCTTGAATAATCCACTAACTAACAAACTAGGTTAGACCACCTGAAACTGTGTTTTTATTTAACTATCACTCCTGGAGTATGATGCTAATCGTTTTAGCATTCTCCATTCACATACATGAAACGGTTAGCATAGCTTTTCTATTAAAAACTTTTGAGCTTATTATAATTGGTCTACTAGTTATCTTGACTAATCAGCTAACTAGCAGACTAGAGTAGACCACACATATCTGTTTTTATTGAACTATACCTCCCAGACTACGAAACTAAGTGTTTTAGCATCTTTCATTTACTTACATGAAACAGTTAGCATTAGCATTGCTATGCTACACTTTTGAGCTACTTATCTACTCCGTGATTAATACAGATTTGGATGGTGAACCCAAGTCTGCTAGTTAGCTTAACACAGTAACTTTCAAACCACATCAGGCTAATTTGAATTCTCATTCTAGCTAAAAGCAAAGAAAAGTGCACTGCATTGTTTTCTCATGGGGGAGACGAGAGTGTTGTGAAGTCAGCTTGACCAGATACCAGACAGCCACGTCAATCGTCTTTTTAAATATAATTGGGCAGGTTTTACGTAATAAATTCCCTAGTTTAGCTCCGTCTAACTACAACTCAGTAACAAGGGAAGGGAGAAAATTAGGCTACACAGGAAAAGAATTACATGTTCTTGTAGTTTTTCGGTATTTACTATATGCACAGTAGATCTCAAGTTACATAAATAGCCAGTAATGGATTTGCCTTTCCAGTGTTTTAACCTTTTCTATTAATGTTTCTTAGATCGAGTATTATTAAATAATATCAGGACAGCTCTTAGAGGAGGTGGCGGCTCTTAAAAGAGCCTTTGTGTTCTGGTCTCAGTGGATCAGGATCAGGTTTTACCTCCGAAGCCGTACAGGGTGCGACCCTGCCTCTTCAGTGCGTAAACCACGTCCATGGCGGTCACAGTCTTCCTCTTGGCGTGCTCGGTGTAGGTGACGGCATCACGGATCACGTTCTCCAGGAACACCTTCAGCACACCGCGGGTCTCCTCGTAGATCAGACCGGAGATACGCTTGACTCCGCCGCGGCGAGCCAGACGGCGGATGGCGGGTTTGGTGATTCCCTGGATGTTATCACGGAGAACTTTACGGTGACGCTTGGCGCCTCCTTTACCGAGTCCTTTACCTCCCTTGCCTCTTCCACTCATTTTCACTGATATTCTTTTAAACGAGTTAAAAGTTGAATGTGAATTACGTACTAAGACTAAGACTAAGAAGTTCATGGGCCTGGAGGGATAGCTCAGGGCTTCTGCCCTTTTCTATCCATAGTAGGTGGATCTTGTATCTTTTTGGTCTTGGTCGGCGGAGGAGAGGCAGAAGGATGTGGGGGGACTCATGAGGTTTCAGGACACATGTGGGCCAAGGCACAAACAAAGCAAAACAAAACAAAACAAAACAAAGAAAAGAAAAAAAAGAAAAAAAGAAAAAAAAAAACCTTGTGTTTGGTGTGTTTTATCTACATTTATGTATGTGTGTGCGTGTGGGTGATATTAAGCAGCAGAGGTGGAGTAATATTCTGTGTATCCAGGTTTGGTTAGTCGGTCATGGGGGGTTGGTGGCTGGAGGGTCTTTGGTTAGCTGTAGAATGAATGAGAGGGGGGTGTTAACTGTTAATTTTGCTTCCTTTATGGTTTGTTGGAGTGAAGGGTTGTTTGTTGCTGTCCTCAGGTATTTCAGTGCTATTGTTTGGTGTCTCTGTCTTAGGGTTTGAATTCCTGTTATGGTGTGTATATAGTGGTTGCTGATGTATGATGGGAGTCTGTGTGCTAATTTGAGTGCTTTGTTTTGGATTGTTTGTAGGCGTTGTAACTGGTTGTCAGAGATGGTGATCCAGGCGGGGACGGAGTATTCGAAGAGTGGTCGGATGTACGATAGGTAGACTTTGATGACTGTAGAGGGTGATGCGCCATGTTTTCCACAGAGGGCTTTGAGATGGTTGAGTCTATTGTTTGCTTTTTGTTCCAGGTTATTGACGTGCTTTGTCCAGGTCATGTTGTTTTGGAATGTGACTCCGAGGAATGTTGCTTCTTTACTGATATTGATTTTCTGGTTGTATAGTGTTAGATTGGCACTGTTGTTGGGCTGCAGGTGTGGGTTTTTTGTGAAAAGGACGCACTGTGTTTTGGCAGGGTTAAGTTTGATTCTCCACATGTTAGACCAGTTTTCTATTTCAGTTATGCATGTGTGGAGTTTTTTGGCTGCTAGGTTTGGACATTTGGAACTGGACCAGTAGCAGAGGTCGTCTGCAAACTGTGAGACTTTGGCTATGGTGGCTGGGGGGTAGTATATATCAGATATGTATAGTAGAAAGAGAAGTGGACTCAGAACTGCACCCTGTGGAACTCCTGCTTGGGGGGTGAAAGGTGTTGATATGGCAGAGGCAACTTTGACTTTGATTTGGCGGTTGTTAAGAAAGCTGAAGATGATGGATTGGGTGGGTTTAGGGAGTTTGAGATTTGTATCCAGTAGTCTGTATTTGAGTCCGTTGTGCCATACCTTGTCGAAGGCTTTTTCTATATCAAAGAATATTGCCATGGTTATTTCTTTTTTGTTGAAGTTTCTGTGGATGTCTTCTGATAATCGGATGATGTTGTCTGTGGTGGCTCTCCCTTTTCTGAAGCCGGCTTGATGAATTCCTAGGAGGCCCATAGAGTTTATGTGGTTTGTGAGGCGTGAGGTGAGTATTCTTTCAAACAGTTTTCCAATGTTGCTGAGAAGGCTTATGGGGCGGTAACTAGTGGCATTGTGCGGGTCTTTTCCTGGTTTGTGGATCATAGTGACAACAGCAATCTGCCAAGGTGAGGGGAAATGACCGGTTATGAGGCAGGTGGAGAAGAGCTGTCCAAGGTGCTGGAGATAAGCGGTTGGTGCTTGTTTTATCAGTATGGTGTCAACATTGTCCTCCCCCGGTGCTTTGTTTTTCATCTTTTTCAAGTGCAGTTGTATTTCTTGGATGGTGACTGGCTTTGTGAGGGGATGATGTTCTGTGATGGGACTGGCTGTATTTGTCTCTTTTGTGTTGTGTTTTGTCATTTCTTTATCAACCAGGTCTTTCCATGTATTGTCAAAGTGTGGGTCATTTGGGCATGAGTGGATGTTTTCAAGATGATTACGGAAGAGTGTGGCTTTTTCTTTGTTGTCACTGATGATTTTGCCTGAGGATTTGATTGGTGGTGTGTTATTGTTTTCTGAATCTCCATTTAGGCTCTTTATTTTTTGCCAGAAGGTCCGGGGATTTGTGTCCTGATTGAGTTTTCTGTAGAATGTCTTCCAGGTTTTCTGCTTGTGAAGGGTAAGTTGTATTTTAATAGTGTTTTGGAGTCTGTTTATTTCTGTTTTGGTTTGGGGTGATCTGAACCTTATGAATTCTCTTCTCAGCTTTCTCTTGTGTCTTATGAGTTGGAGCAGGTGAAGAGGTAATGTCTGTGTCAGTGTTTTAGCAGGGTTTTGGGGTATTGTTTCCTCTCTGGCTCGGGTGAGAAGTTGACTTGACAGCACTGCTTGTTGGTCCAGACCTTGGGGGGTGGTTATGAGGGTGGTGTTTTGTAGTTTTTCTTCTATGTATGTTCTGTATATTTCCCACTCTGCTGTTTTGTAGTTGTACCTCTTCCTTGGAGTTGCTTGCAGATGAAAGGAGAATGTTGTGAGGACAGGTAGGTGGTCGCTGGAGAGATGATTTGTGGTGGAGAACTTATGTGAATTACGTTCTCAGAGCTTCTGTATATAAAGCGTGTCTGCGGACGTAATAGAAGACAGGCGGCGCGAACAAGATTCAGCAGCTCCGCCTACGTAGATTTTTTTCCCCCAAAGCAGGCTGACCTTGTCCTTTTTGATCGTCTTTCCTCCATTTTGTATGTTTTTCTGTGATATTTGGCGGGTTAACCTGACACTTAACAAACCCTCAGCTCCTCTCATATCATACTATATAATACAGATTAATACGAACATGACAGTAAACCTGTAATGTGGGTTATTTTATTAAAGCAGAGCTGCTCATCTGAGCTCAAATATATTCCAGCTGTTTTACTGATTGTAATGTAGATTTAATGTAGTGATAAATCAATAAATAATGAAGAATCAGCAGCAGAAAGGAGGCATCAAGACAGTCATTACTATTACTTAGAACAACAGTCAGGAGCCAAATGAACAGTGAAATATGTCCATAAGATCCCTTCATAATCACTTTAATATCCAGTATGAACGGGAGGAAAACCTCTTTCACTCCTGGACGGCTGTTTGAAGACGTCGTCCTTTAACTGTTCAAACTGAGTCACCTCCAGCTCTTTAGTCCCAAACAAACAACTAAATGAGCTTCAGTGTTGTTAGAAATCCTCCTTTATAAACACACAAACACACTTTTGACCTTTGGAAAGGTCACACGCTGTTCAGCATCGGGACTCGTGGTCTGATCTGCACAAACAGATTCATTCATGTTAATAAAGCAGCTTCAATTCAAACCAACGATGATTTGACACTATATTATTTCATGAATGTGTTATATTTCATTTCACCACTACGGAATAACTTCACCAAAACCAAACAAGTAACTAAATAAAAAAGAAACCACATAGTGACAGAAATGAAGCTCTCAGAGTTGGCACAAACAGCAGGTTTAACACTTAAAAAAAAACTATTAGATATCACATATGGAAGTAAACAAACCAAAATATGTTTCAGTTTTTTAGATTCATCAAAGCAGCCAGTTTGTCTTGATGACTGGTTTATACTGGTGGTGATTTCTGAACCAGCTTCATGAAGTCGTCACCTGGATGGTTTTCAATGAACAGACTAAAACCTTCATGTTCACTTTATATGTATATAAGAGCAAAATGTTCACAATATACTGTTGTATTGACAATTACAGTTTACTGGTTAAAAAAGGAAATTCTGAGTGAACCAGTATAGTGTTGGAGGAAATAAAGGATATAAATAAAAATCCTGGAGTTGATGTCATATATACTGATTTGTGACAATAAATGTATCCCATTTATATTTATAGCTTCACTTTTTCCTTGATATACATGCACACAAATAAGAACATATTAAAAAGGATTAAAGCTCTCAGGTGAAGGTGTGGGTGGTCCTGAAAAGGACCTTTGAGTTGATGGTACAGACAGCGGGTTTACTTGGAGCTGGTGTACTTGGTGACGGCCTTGGTGCCCTCAGACACGGCGTGTTTGGCCAGCTCACCGGGCAGCAGCAGGCGGACGGCGGTCTGGATCTCCCTGGAGGTGATGGTGGAGCGCTTGTTGTAGTGAGCAAGGCGGGAAGCCTCACCGGCGATACGCTCAAAGATGTCTCCCACAAAAGAGTTCATGATGCCCATAGCCTTGGAGGAGATACCGGTGTCGGGGTGGACCTGCTTCAGCACCTTGTACACGTAGATGGCGTAGCTCTCCTTGCGGGTCTTTCTCTTCTTCTTGCCGGTCTTGGAGACGCTCTTGGACACGGCCTTCTTGGAGCCTTTCTTCGGTGCTTTAACGGGATCAGGCATGACGGCGGCTGGTTGTTTCTCCTGGGTCGGATAGTGTCGGTGAGCTGTGGACGGTTTATTTATATGCAGTTCATGCAAATGACGCTGTGCTGTTGCTCGCACAGGATTGGCTGATTTCTAGAGAGTGAAACTGGGCACGCGCCACACTGTGGTTACGTTTGGTAACCCTGGATACAGTAAAGACCGACCAGTTAATACACTTAATATAAAATATCACATAAATATACAGTATATATGGTATTTTTAATATATATATATATATATATATATGTGAGTATTCTATGAATATCAGAAAAACATTCAAGTTATAAAGCAGGATGAAAGCAGTGGAGGAGGAAATATTCAGATCCTCTAGTTAAGTAACTATCATTAATTTATGTAAAAAAAAAAAAATCACTACAATGAAACTGAATCCCTTAATGTTTCCATTCCATTAATTTATCCATTAATAATGATGGTATTTTTTTATTAACAGGATTTTAAGGTGATAATTAATGTTTTTAAAGAGTTAAATGTTTCACATTTTCTAAGTCACTAGGTCTGCAGTTATATTTAATAAACCATTAATGAAAATAATTAAAATCTGCAGGTATAAATGTTAATAAAGTGTTGAATGGATGCTCTGCAGCGCTCTCTAGTGGCTGAACATCACACGTGTCTTCTTAAACTATTAGAAGAAAGGTGTTTTTCACAACCCAAAAACTATGCTTATTAATGATTAATAAATGATTTATTAATCATTAATCAATACTTATAAACCCTTTATAAAGGGTGCTTCATCAGAAAATAGAGCTGAAATTACATGAGCTCCTATTCTCAGTGACAAAGTATTAAAGTAAATTTATTAGTATTGTACATGATTTCTATGTACTTTCTCTTCTATATTTTCCTTTTATGCTACAGTTCATTAACGATCAGTGGTTTTTATTTTATGATTATGACAAAATACACACAGTAAACTCATTAAAGCTAAAACAACTTTATCTTAATGAGCTGGAACACAAGTTGCAGGAAACGTTCAAATTGTTATAGCGACAAGTTCATGTTTTATTTCTGTAAATAGAAAATAGTTATCTAGTGTTTAGGAGACTCAGACTGGGATCTGAAGACCACCAGGAGTCCTTAAGACTGTATTAACAAAAACACCTTGTTCTTATACAACAAAACGGGACAACGTTTTGAATGTGACCTTTTACAGTAAAGCTAGTGTGTATAAATAATATCAGGACAGCTCTTAGAGGAGGTGGCGGCTCTTAAAAGAGCCTTTGTGTTCCGGTCTCAGTGGATCAGGATCAGGATCAGGTTTAACCTCCGAAGCCGTACAGGGTGCGGCCCTGCCTCTTCAGTGCGTAAACCACGTCCATGGCGGTCACGGTCTTCCTCTTGGCGTGCTCGGTGTAGGTGACGGCATCACGGATCACGTTCTCCAGGAACACCTTCAGCACACCGCGGGTCTCCTCGTAGATCAGACCGGAGATACGCTTGACTCCGCCGCGGCGAGCCAGACGGCGGATGGCGGGTTTGGTGATTCCCTGGATGTTATCACGGAGAACTTTACGGTGACGCTTGGCGCCTCCTTTACCGAGTCCCTTACCTCCCTTGCCTCTTCCACTCATTTTCACTGATCTTCTCTTAAATGAGTTAAAAGTCGAATATGAATCACGTAGACGTAGACGTAGAAGTTCATGGGCCTGGAGGGATAGCTCAGGGCTTCTGCCCTTTTCTATCCATAGAAAGGGATTTTGTATCCTTATGGTCTTGGTCGGCGGAGGAGAGGCAGAAGGATGTGGGGGGACTCATGAGGTTTCACATGTGGGCCAAGGCACAAACAAAGCAAAACAAAACAAAACAAAACAAAGAAGAAAAAAAAGAAAAAAAAAAAAAAAAAAAAAAAAAAAAAAACCTTGTGTTTGGTGTGTTTTATCTATATTTATGTATGTGTGTGCATGTGGGTGATATTAAGCAGCAGGGGTGGGAAAATATTCTGTGTATCCAGGTTTGGTCAGTCGGTTATGGGGGGTTGGTGGCTGGAGGGTCTTTGGTTAGCTGTAGAATGAATGAGAGGGGGGTGTTAACTGTTAATCTTGCTTCCTTTATGGTTCGTTGGAGTGAAGGGTTGTTTGTTGCTGTCCTCAGGTATTTCAGTGCTATTGTTTGGTGTCTCTGTCTTAAGGTTTGGATTCCTGTTATGGTGTGTATATAGTGGTTGCTGATGTATGATGGGAGTCTGTGTGCTAATTTGAGTGCTTTGTTTTGGATTGTTTGTAGGCGTTGTAACTGGTTGTCAGAGATGGTGATCCAGGCAGGGACGGAGTATTCGAAGAGTGGTCGGATGTATGATAGGTAGACTTTGATGACTGTAGAGGGTGATGCGCCATGTTTTCCACAGAGGGCTTTGAGATGGTTGAGTCTATTGTTTGCTTTTTGTTCCAGGTTATTGACGTGCTTTGTCCAGGTCATGTTGTTTTGGAATGTGACTCCGAGGAATGTTGCTTCTTTACTGATATTGATTTTCTGGTTGTATAGTGTTAGGTTGGCACTGTTGTTGGGCTGCAGGTGTGGGTTTTTTGTGAAGAGGACGCACTGTGTTTTGGCAGGGTTTAGTTTGATTCTCCACATGTTAGACCAGTTTTCTATTTCAGTTATGCATGTGTGGAGTTTTTTGGCTGCTAGGTTTGGACATTTGGAACTGGACCAGTAGCAGAGGTCGTCTGCAAACTGTGAGACTTTGGCTATGGTGGCTGGGGGGTAGTATATATCAGATATGTATAGTAGAAAGAGAAGTGGACTCAGAACTGCACCCTGAGGAACTCCTGCTTGGGGGGTGAAAGGTGTTGATATGGCAGAGGCAACTTTGACTTTGATTTGGCGGTTGTTAAGAAAGCTGAAGATGATGGATTGGGTGGGTTTAGGGAGTTTGAGATTTGTATCCAGTAGTCTGTATTTGAGTCCGTTGTGCCATACCTTGTCGAAGGCTTTTTCTATATCAAAGAATATTGCCATGGTTATTTCTTTTTTGTTGAAGTTTCTGTGGATGTCTTCTGATAATCTGATGATGTTGTCTGTGGTGGCTCTCCCTTTTCTGAAGCCGGCTTGATGAATTCCTAGGAGGCCCATAGAGTTTATGTGGTTTGTGAGGCGTGAGGTGAGTATTCTTTCAAACAGTTTTCCAATGTGGCTGAGAAGGCTTATGGGGCGGTAACTAGTGGCATTGTGCGGGTCTTTTCCTGGTTTGTGGATCATAGTGACAACAGCAATCTTCCAAGGTGAGGGGAAATGACCGGTTATGATGCAGGTGGAGAAGAGCTGTCCAAGGTGCTGGAGATAAGCGGTTGGTGCTTGTTTTATCAGTATGGTGTCAACATTGTCCTCCCCCGGTGCTTTGTTTTTCATCTTTTTCAAGTGCAGTTGTATTTCTTGGATGGTGACTGGCTTTGTGAGGGGATGGTGTTCTGTGATGGGATTGGCTGTATTTGTCTCTTTTGTGTTGTGTTTTGTCATTTCTTTATCAACCAGGTCTTTCCATGTATTGTCAAAGTGTGGGTCATTTGGGCATGAGTGGATGTTTTCAAGATGATTACGGAAGAGTGTGGCTTTTTCTTTGTTGTCACTGATGATTGTGCCTGAGGATTTGATTGGTGGTGTGTTATTGTTTTCTGAATCTCCATTTAGGCTCTTTATTTTTTGCCAGAAGGTCCGGGGATTTGTGTCCTGATTGAGTTTTCTGTAGAATGTGTTCCAGGTTTTCTGCTTGTGATGGGTAAGTTGTATTTTAATAGTGTTTTGGAGTCTGTTTATTTCTGTTTTGGTTTGGGGTGATCTGAACCTTATGAATTCTCTTCTCAGCTTTCTCTTGTGTCTTATGAGTTGGAGCAGGTGAAGGGGTAATGTCTGTGTCAGTGTTTTAGCAGGGTTTTGGGGTATTGTTTCCTCTCTGGCTCGGGTGAGAAGTTGACTTGACAGCACTGCTTGTTGGTCCAGACCTTGGGGGGTGGTTATGAGGGTGGTGTTTTGTATTTTTTCTTCTATGTATGTTCTGTATATTTCCCACTCTGCTGTTTTGTAGTTGTACCTCTTCCTTGGAGTTGCTTGCAGATGAAAGGAGAATGTTGTGAGGACAGGTAGGTGGTCGCTGGAGAGATGATTTGTGGTGGAGAACTTATGCAGTTTTGAAGCCAGATCAGGGGAGCATATGATCAAGTCCAGAATGTCTGTGCTGCCTGTTTGGGGGGATGTATAGGTGGGTTCGTTTGTGTTGATGATTGACAGATTTGTGCTATTCAGGATCTGTTTGAGTGCTATGCCACTTTGATTTGTTTTTCTGCAGTGGAAGTCTACATGCTTTGCATTGAGATCTCCCATTATGAGGGAGTGGCTGGGGTTGGAGATAGCGTTAAACAGTGCAGCTGAAGGTTTTATTCCAGGGGGACAGTATATGCTGGTGACTGTAATAGGGTGATGTGAGTGGATTTTCATTTTGGTTGCAATGTATTCATTTCCTTGTAGTTCTTCTGGTGAGAGGCCGAAATCAATTTCACTGTATTCAATGTTATTTCTGATCAGGATTGCTACTCCTCCTCCATGTCCTGTCTGCCGTTCTTTTCTTATGATGTTGTAGCCGGGGATCTGAATTCGTGATTTGGTTGATAACAGTGTTTCATTTATGGAAGCCACAGAGACATTCTTCTCCTTTAGCAGTTGGATTAGCTCCTCTTTGCTTCCCCTTATTCCTCTAATATTTATGTGTAGAAAGGTGGTGAGGGCCATTATGAAGAGTGTTAGAAGGAACAAAGAAAATGACTGGAAATAGACATCTGTTGTCTTACAGAGAATGACACACACTTCATATATTGAAGTGTGTGTGTTTCCTGATGGTTTGGAGTACTTCCTCTATTTTCTTGTCATCCATAGTGAGTTTTTTTAAGTCATCACGCAGATGAGTGAGGTGGGTGCCATCATTAGGGTGCAGGCTTGGGGGGTTAGTGGTAGTGGGTTTTCCGGCTGAGGGTTTGGCAGTTGGTGTCTTTTGGTTGATGGGGTCATGTATGAAAGGTAGACTGGACAGGTCTTGGAGGCAGCGGAGTGTTCGCCTGCACAGTTGGCACACTTGGCTTCTCGCTTTTCTTTTGTGCAGGTTTTGTGGTGGTGGTTTTCTCCACATCTCAGGCATACGACTGGGTTGGTGCAGTTGATTGAGATATGGTTGAATTGTTGGCATTTATAGCATTGTTTGATGGTGGGTGGAGGTCGTGCCTTCTCTACTCTATACTGAAAAAGGTCCATGTAAAAGCCCTCATGGAGAAGGCTAGCAGCTTGGTCTGGGTTGGTGAGCTGGATCTTGATGAAAGTGGTTGGCTGTTGAGTGGATTTGCTTGTTATTCTGTGTATTCTGGAGATGTAGATGCCTTGTTTGTCCAGTTCTTCTTTGACTTGTGTCTCTGTGATGTTTGTGTGAATACCTTTGATGACCAGCAGTTTTGTAGGGGTTTCAGATGGGGGCATAGAGCTGTGTTTGCGTGCTAGCCTGCAAGTGAAGTGTGCTCCATTAAATGCTCCCTCGGGCCATGGTGAGAGCAGAGAGTTCAGGGAGGGAATGTCCTTGGGGAAGATGAGAATATTGCCATTTCTCATGTGGACCAGTTT
Source organism: Thunnus thynnus (assembly GCF_963924715.1). Classification (NCBI taxonomy): domain Eukaryota; kingdom Metazoa; phylum Chordata; class Actinopteri; order Scombriformes; family Scombridae; genus Thunnus; species Thunnus thynnus. The sequence continues at coordinate 29,691,543 of NC_089529.1, forward strand.
TTGAAGTTGGGCTTGTGGCTTGAGTCTTTGTATTTCCTTGAGGATGGATTGGTTGGTTGAGAAAGAGTTGTTAGGGGTTTTGTAGTTTTCTATTACAACAGGTGTAAGGTGTTGGTTCTCTGTCGACTCCCGTCTTGCTCTTTTCCTGGGGCCTGTATTAAATGCTTGATATTTGTGCATGTTTGTGCTTACAATGTCCGAGTAGCTGGCAGAGAGTGGTGGGAGAGGAGTGTGTGGGTCTTGTCCATTCAATAGGATCTGCTCCATGGTGGTTAGAGTGGATTGCATCTGTGTAGTGACATTGTTGAGGGGGGTGGATTGGGTGTATTTGCTGAGTTCAGAGAACAAGTGGTTGATTTGGTCAAAAATATTCTTGATGATGAGGTTGTCAATTTTATCAGTGGTCGGAGGGACTGATGTCTCAGCAGAAGTGGATGGTTTAGAATTTGGATTGGATGCAATGACTGCCTGTTGGTCAGTTTTGGGGGGTTTGGATAATTTCATAGGTGGCAGTGCTTTTTCTTTGGTGGTTGGATTGGGTTCTAGAGGTGTGATGGGATCCATTCTTTCCAAGTTTTGGAGTGTTTTGGTGATGAAGCTGCGTACTGCTGGGGAGTTGGGGCTCTTTCTCACTTGTGTGGATTTTTGTGTTTTGGGATCTGGCACTTGTTTCTTTCTTTGTGGTCTTTCATTTGATCCAAAAGCTGCAGTCCATATTTGTTTCCTTTCCATGGCATTGGTTGGTTGTGCAGTAGCCATATTGCTTCAGGAATGAAATGGAGTGAGTGGGTGTAGGGGGAAGCTGCTGCTTAAAGTGCGGTGAAGAGAGGGGGGGGGAGGAGAGGGGAAAAAAAAAAAAAAAAAAAAAAAAGTGCTTTGTGAACCTGTGAAACTTAGCAATACAAAAAGTGCCTTGGCCACCACATTCGTTTATACCTCTGATTTGTCTGCTTTGTCCATGGAGGAGGCCAGGGAGGCTCTTAAGCCGTGTCCGGGATCGGCTTCACAAGGCTCCCGTACGGACAGGAGTCACAAGCGCTGTGTGTGGCGCGTGATTCCTGTGTCAGATCGTTCGATTTGTCGCTGAAATCCAGGTATAATGCCGTGTAGGTGACGTGACGATGCAGCTGTAAAGCTGTAAGGTGAGGTGGGGGAACTCCGTGCAGGTGGAGGGCGAGTCGATATCGCGCGTAAACAAGTTCTCTCATATATATATATATACATATGAATCACGTTTTCAGAGCTTCTGTATTTAAAGCGTGTCTGCGGACGTAATAGAAGACAGTCGGCGGTTAGCTATGAGGCGCCAAACTCAGCAGCTCCGCCTCCTCTTCTTCTTCTTCTTCTTCTTCTTCTTCTTCTTCTTCTTCTTCTTCTTCTTCTCCTTCTTCGCTTTGACTTTTTAAATAAACTTTATGTATTTTATTGAAACTCTTCTCTTTACCTTTATGTATTTTTTCTGTGCAAAAGCTTAATAATTAACAATAACAGTAATAATACAATCATCATCATCATCAGCAGCAGCAGCAATAATAAATACAGAGCATAAATTACAATGTTAGCAAGGTGTTTGCTTTCACTTTTTAAATATACTTTAAGTTTTGCACAGAGAGAAATTAATATATACATAAAAGTAAGAAAACATCTTCAATAAAACACAATAATAACAACACAATCATCAACTGATTGTTTTTTTCTTTTTTTAAATGTGTTTAATTGAACATGATCTGGAAGTTCAACATGTGCTTTGATGAATAAAATCACAAGAGCCAAACCAGCAGCCATAACTGATCATAAAATCAATAAATGAGACAAAATATCAACAAAAGCATAATGACATTGTCACCTTAATAGCTTTATTAATCAGCATTTAACATGTTATAATGGACAATAATCTTTAGACAAACACTTTAAAAGATATTTTGTTGAAATGAATGTTCTGACTTTACACCACAATTAGAAACATGAACAGTTGAATTATTTATTGACATTATGCGGTTGATTAATAACAGAGGTTCAGAATCATTAAAGGACGAGTTCACAGTGTTTCATGTGTGTTAAACCAGCAGTCAGGTGTCCATATGAACAGTGAAAGAGGTTTTCCTTGCTGTAATCATTCCTCCTGTTCATACTGGATATTAAAAGATCCTTCAGATGTGTTTTCAATGGAAGTGATGGAGGCCAAAATCCACAGTGTGTCCACACAGTCATTTAAAAGTCTGTGTGAAGCTTCTATTCAGCTTCATCAGTCTGAGTTAGTCATATCAAGTGGATATCTGACACATTTACAGTCTTTTTAGCATCAAATTCCCTCTTTGTGTTTCCTCGGACAGTGTTTCCCTGTTGAGCTGCAGGTGGAAGTATAGTAACAAAAAGAGGAACTTTGGCACTAAAAACTTGATTTGACTCATTTGGACGCTGAAGCTTCATATTAGTTTCAGATAAACTTTTAAATACATTTTTGCACAGAAGGAGGACTGTGGATTTTGTCCTCCATCACTTCCATTGTAAGGTCATTATGAAGGGATCTTCTAATGGTCAGTATGAACAGGAGGAATGATTACAGCAAGAAAAACATGTCCTTTAATACGATGACCTTTGTTGAAATGTTAAAAGTGTTCTGTTAACATCAGGTTCTTACCAGAAGGTGGCGCTCTCACCTTAAACGTCCTGCCAGCTCTGCAGGATGACTTTCAGAAATCTGACAAACATGGTAAATACAGTATATTTGCTTTTCTGTGATCGTACACAGGGACTGATTCTGTTTTATAGTTTTATGAATAATCCACAATGAGCCACAATAAATTTCATTATTATTAATAGTAGCAGTAGTAGTTTAATGATATTGTTATTGATTTGTATATAAATCCTTATAATTGAATATGTCACTTTTGTTAGTTTAAAATAATGTTTCAATATTATCATTCAATAATAGTGTTATTAAAATGGTTGTAAATTATGGTTCATTTGTGTAAATATGAGAGTTTTTTCAAAGCATTCAGCAAAACAAATAGAGCTGCAACAATTAGTTGATTAATCAATTATTCAACTGACAGATAATTTATCAGCAACTATTTTGATAATCAATTAATTGTTTGGTTTAGTCGTTTTTTAAGCAGTGATGCCAAATATTTTTGCTGTTCAGCTTCTCAAATGTGAGAATTTCATGATTTTCTTTCTCATATATGATTATAAACTGAATATTGTTGGATTTGAAACTGTTAGTCGAACAAAATAAAACATGTGAAGACAGAAACTGTAACCGTCATGTTTTACTATTTTCTGCCAATTTATAGACAAAACAATTAATCAATTAATTGAAGAAGTAATTGGCAGATTATTCTATAATGAAACTAATCGTTCGCTGCAAAATAAAACATAAAATCTAATTTATCAACATTACATATGATCATAACTTTTTAAAAATCTTCAGAATAGTTTGAATCATCAATTAATCTGCCACCAAAATATCAAACTATAGACAGCAAATAAGACAGAACTGACTTCCCTGTTTGGTCATGTGACTCCGCTGTCCAGATGTCATCGATGTGTCATACGGCAGTAGACAGGTTTTTGTCTACTGCTGTGTGAATGTAAGCTTTTTAATCCAACTATTTATAATTTTTGGCAAATTCTATATACATAAAATTAAATGGACCAATAGAAACCAACTTTATCTTATTTATAACTGATATTCAGCTCTATAATGTCTCTCCAGTCAAACCGCAAAATAAAAAGCAACAAAGACCAAAACAATTTTAAAAACCTATGAAATTATTGACTAATGTTACTTGATTATTAATCTTTTTTTTTTCCTCCTCCTGTGTATTATTTTGTTTTCTACTGAATGTAAAAAGTTTCTTGCACAATAATTTTACAATTTTTTTATTATTATGTCATAATTAAATTCTCTGGCACTTTATTTCCTCTTTTTCTTCTTCATACTTGTTTATATGCAACTGCTTTGTTAATTTGACTGTTTTCAATAAAGTTGAGAAAGGAAAAAAAAAAAGTTATTTTTTCAAGCAAAAATGCAAAACATTCACTGGTTCCTGCTTATCAATTATAATAATTTGATGCTTTTCTTTGAAATATGAACATGTTTGGCTGTTTGACTGTTGTGAATATGTCACCTGGTCTACCTACACATACAGTATAGTGATTCATTTTTACTAATTTCTGAGATTTTATAATTAAAATAACTAATTATGAAATTTAAAAAAAAAACATTGGATTAATTGTCACTGAAAATAATAATTTGTTGTCATCTTAATAGGATATTTTTGAAATGTAATTATTTTTGTTCTTTATGTTTTCTGCTGTTAATTATAAATGTTTTGTATCAGATGATCCTCAATCTGTTGCAAATAATAATAAATGTTTATAATAATAAAATAAGCTTCAGTGTTATTAAACTCGTCAGTGATCCATATGGCGGCACTGGGTGACGCTTCATCACCATGAACACAAACCGTCCTGCTGCCGGAAATACAAGAACACCGAACATGGGTTCATCCGCTGCTGAAAGTAGTCCCCCAACAAATACACCATTTACTCCTGTTTGTTTGTTAAAAACTACAGTGACACTGTTCCCTTCATATAGATAAATAGATGGAAACACTGTAGCTTTCAAAGTTGAGTTTGATTATTTTGAATAATGAACTACGGCTCACGTCTTAGTTTGCTTTTTCGGTCACTTTCATATCATTTATTCAGCTCGTTCTCTTCAATCTTTAATCTGCGATTACTGCGTTCACTGCACGCGCCAAAGTCCAACTTTCCATGCAGGTGATACACGAATCCTTCCCAGAGAAGAAGTCATATATTATGTGATTTTCTTTCATTCTATAAGGTGATCTTTGGCTTATTAGGAGGAGGCAGGTTGGGTGGATGGTTCGATAAAAAGGAGAGCAATGTTCAAGACCACCAACCGGACATTTTTTATCGTCACACCGTAAACCATGATCTTTCTCTAACTCTGACCGAGTAGTTTTTGTGCCTAAACCCAACAAACGGCGTTAAATGACACACGAAAAGGTTAAAAACGGTCAAATATTGCATGTATTTTAAAAGTGTAAACCCATGTTATTTGTACACCATTGCTGGGTTGCATTTAGTTCAAATCAAACATGTCAGAGCTTTCAGCAAAACTAGAACACCAAATGCGGATTCATCCGCCACTGAAAATAGTCCCCAGTACATGCATAATTTCCTCCTGTTTGTTTGATCAAAACTACAGTGAGCAGCAACTGAGGCTTTTTAATGAAACTATATATTTGTGAGCTGTTTTAAACCTCTTCATCTGGAACCGTTCGGAGAGTCACAGTCAGACTATTGAGAGACAAACTAATATCAGGATCGATTACACATATTTTAGGGTCCAATACCCACATTTGCAATCTTGAGCACAAAACTGCATGTTAGTAGGAAAGTGTATCCCAACACACAGGACACTTGTCCTTACACAGCTTCAAAGTGGCTTCAAAGCTCAGTGTATCCCATAATTCACTGAAGTCTATTGTGTAACAGCAGTCCAGTCGTTGGCAGTAGTGCGTCTATAAGCTGTTTAATCAATAGACATGAAGAAGTTTCCCTCCAGTCAAAAATATGTTTTTCTTCTTGTTCCTTCAGCTGTATGTTTGAGCTTCACTGTGCAGAGTTTGACACAAAAAGGCAGTTTTTACATTTATCTGCCGTAAGAGAAAAGTTTTTCTCTGCTCACCGCAAATATGAGTTTAAGGTGTGAACCTACGAGCAGGATTTGTGACATCATAACTAGTTTGGAACCAATCACGGTCCATTATTCAGCTCACGCAAGTGTGATGTGGAGACTTGAAGCCTCCAGTGCACAAACATTGAGGATGGACTTCACAGTGAAGGAGGAAACGTCTGGTGTCCAGCAGGAAAACTTCAGAAATTAAAAATATTTGTGTATTCATAGACCCAAGAAGAAGAATAGACCCATTGTTTTGTGGAAAAAACGTATCAGATACATATTATTATTCAAAGTAGAGTCTTTTATATACATCTTAAAACATGTCTGGAGGGAATCTTTAAATTTATGACATTATTATGAATATTATTCATGTCCAAACAAACCTCCACAGATGGTTAAAGGCAGACTTGAAAAACTGTGAACTTGTCCTTTAGTATCCAAACTCTTCAAAGGGAAAATGATGAGAATAAGATCACATATCTGACATTGTCAGTATAAATATTAAATATCATATTGTAATAGCCAAATGTCATTATAATATGCTGTATATGTTGCTGTACATGAATAATTATATATATATAGATTGTGAATAATAATTTGTTCTGTAAATGTCAGATGTTTATTTGTCGGCAGTTATTAAAGGCAGGAAGTTGCTTTCCTGATAGTTTGGCTCAATTTGTAATATTTATATGAATTACATTTGTTTGGACAATCATTTATCATTTAGATTATAATTTTATTTATGTCTACATGGAGAAAAGCAAAGCCTCAAACCATTCATCGTCCATTTGAGATCACTGCATAGCGGGATGTTAAAAAATAGAATGAATGAATGACATTTTTATTATTGTGTCATGCATACAACTGTATGCCCACATGGGCTTACAAGACACCATGAATTCCAACAATCCAAGAACAGAGTAAAATATATATATTGTAAAAAGAAAATCTTTCACCTTCAGATCTAGAGACCATCATTAAATAGTACAGATATTCTAATTTACTGTCAGAGGCTTACCATATATTACTGACAAGTCTAGGTAAACACTAATTAGAGATAAAGTTAGCAAACTTAAATACATCAAAATTAAACAGCCATTCTAGTTTTTGCTCATCTGAACACCAAAATATTTCAGGGTTTAGTCGAGCAATTTCATGAAACAGTAACTCTCTTAAGTCATCATAGTTTGTACAGTACAATAGAAAATGGCAAATCTCAATGGCCAGATGTAGAATACCAGCTCTAAACTGTGCAATCAAAGATCTTTGGCTTCTAGATAAACGACATGTTACATATAATTCAGGGCCAAAATTCTGTTTCATATGTATATATGTTCTTAATTTTGTCTTTGACAGAACATTTACAAAACCATTTTTCTTCAAATTTCAGTAAAATTTCATTTTTAATAGAATTAACATTACAGCACAGGTTATTCCTATAGATATACAGCACATCCACCTCCTCTAACTGGAGAACTGTATAATTTACTCCACATAAATACTTTCTTATTTATCCTATCCTCTGCCATTTTGATTAGACGGTTCCACAATCGGATCATTTCACATTTTCGTTGTATAGACCCTGGTACCCGGCCCATTCATCCTTGAACTGCGGGAATCGGAGCAAATCTATGAACCCCCAAAAAACATCGTATAGCTCTATTCTGTATAGAGTCTATAGTTTTAGATTCTTTTAAACGCCTGCAGTATAATTCAATACGGGGGAGACACAAGCATCATAGAGTTTGGTATATGTACAATAACCAAGATCATTACATACTTTCAATTTGTTAATAACTGATCCCAGAGCTCTCCCAGCTGAGCCAGCAAGGGGCCGAATTCCAGCCTCATAAGTCATAAATTCATCAAAAAAGAAACCCAAGTATTTATAGACACTAACATACTCCAAGGTGACTGAACCAAACCAAAAGTATTTGTGTACTTCTTTCCATACCTTTCTTTCTGAAATGTATTATTTGTGTTTTACTCTTGTTTATTGCTGATCTCCATTTAGAACACCACAAACTAACCATGTTTAACATATTCTGTAAATCAGATTCAGACTCAGCCAATAAAATTATATCATCTGCATATAATAAAATACCCAATTTAATGTCACTTTAATCTGTAGGGCTAAGTCATTCACAAATAATGCAATAAGAGTTGGGGAAAGTATGTCACCTTGTTTTACTCCAAAAGGTGTATCAAACCAGTCAGTAAACATATCATTGATCTCAACACAGGCAACAGGGCAACTATACAAGGTCTGTATTGCTCTATAAAATCTACCATCCACGCCTGCTTCCGTAAGTTTAAAAGCAAGCAGATCTCTGTCAATCCAGTCAAACACCTTTTGAAAGTCAACAAAACATGCGAAAGTAGGTTAACATTTGGCAATTCTAGCTCTAATAACAGTCGGTACTGAATGTATATGATCGATACAGGCTCGTTTCTTTCTAAATCCATTCTGCTCATCGACAAGATACCGTCCCATTTCTAAATGTTGTGTGAGCCTGTTGTTCAGTATATTAGAGTACAATTTATAAACTGTACAAAGAGGACTGATGCCTCTATAATTAAGGGGGATCCTTTGGAACAGGCTTAATAATGGACTTGTACCGTACTGTCGGGATTATACCATGTTCAAAGCATGTTTTGAAAAAACCTGTAAGAGATGTGGGGATTTCAAAGCTTCATTTGGGATACCTTCAATTCCAGATTTTGCTTTATCTACAGCCCTTTTAACTTCTTCTATTGTAATATTGTGATTTAAAAATGTATTTGGGCTATATCCTGGTGTATTCATAGAAATGCATCAATACTACTGACTCAAGAGGCTTAAACAGAATTTATAAAACAGCCATTACACATATCCCTCCTTAATAACTTTATCAGACAGAAATTATTCAAAATTATGTGTCTTTCATGTACAGTAGACATGCACCTAAATAACTTTATTAATTGCATTATTCCCTCACTGTGTTTTTACTGTATTTGATTCTTATTTGTCCATCTTGTGTAAATAAAATAAAAACAAACAAAGCATCTGAGCTTTGTTGATCCATTTGTACAAACCTCGTTATTCAAATGTGTCCCACTGAGCTCTGATACTATTCATCACTATCTTAAAACACACCTGTGAGTATTGGGATGGACCCGACATGATCACAGTGTCACATTATGCAATCATAAAGTCATAAATTCTTGTCCTGACTTGACCGAGAGACATGTCAGACTACACTTTAGATCCTGACTAAGCAGAGTTCAACGTCTTTCATGACTTGCGGACCAAGAGTCAGTGACCAACTTCCAGCAGTGGAAGAAGATAGATACACTACACTACTACAGTAAAAGTACATAAGTATTATGAGCTTGATGTAGTTAAAGTATTGCAGTAAAAGTACATACGTATTATGAGCTTGATGTAGTTAAAGCATTGCAGTACAAGTAGTGTTTTATTATTATATATGACATCATTAGATTATTAATAGTGAAGTGTGAAGTGCAGCATGTTACTGTTGTAGCTGCTGGAGGTGGAGCTAGTTTACACTACTTTATATACAGTTAGCTAGTTTAGTCCAGTGGTTCCCAACCTAGGGGTCGGGGCCCCTCCAAAGGGTCAGCAGATAAATCTGAGGGGTGGTGAGATGATTAATGGGAGAGGAAAGAAGAAAAAACAAAGTTCTGATACACAAATCTGTTTTCAGTTTTTGGACTTTTTCTCTAATCTTTGATTTTTGCTGAAATATTGGATCATTTGAACATTTATTGAAATGAAAGCATGTGAGAAGTTTAGAGGGAAAAATCACTATTTGGTGGAGCTGTTAACAACTCATAGACATGTGAAATGTGACCCCGACTACACACTGCTTTTTGTAAGACGTCAAAAGCCAAAAAGGTTGGAAACCACTGGTTTCATCTTTAACAATGTGTTGTATTTTAAAAGCTTGTTATATTATCCATTGTGTCAAATCTTCCATCTCAAAATTGTACGTAAGCACTTGAGTAAATGTGCTTAGTTACTTTCCACCAGTTGTTATTTTTGTAGGTCGACTAACATCAACCTGTAGAGATGCATCCATTTCCTCTTGACTTGTTGCCATTTTTCTGTTGTTGTTTCTTGTGGATGTAGCGAGGTAGCTAGCTGTTGTTTTTTAATCCAGGAACACCGACATCAAAGGGCACAACAGACATATTTGAATCTCTAAAAAAAACACATAAATGTGGGCAGTGATTCTTTGCTTTGCTTTCTTGACAAAGTGCTGCATCTTAACTAGCTAGCTACATCTAAGCTAAGCTAACAGAAGAGGAGGAGCAGCTTGTGTTTGAGGTTTTTGGGGTTAAACTCGGCCCTCGTCGACATTTTGCTCACATACAAACTGTGTCAAGGTGAGCAACAACAGCCAGCGAGGCCATAAAAGGCTTCAGTCTTTACGACCTGCCGCCATCATGAAACTTTCCATAAAGTGGAGTTTTATGGCCATTTGCTGGTTAATGGTTTACCTGAAGACAGGTGACAGAGGGAAACAGAAACAAGATGGACACCCAGTTCACACACAAATCTCCTTATCTCTTCTTTAGAAATGTTCGTTTCTATTCTTCTCTTATTCCTCGCTCTGTCCTTCTTCATTGTTCTTCTTTTATTCTCTTCTTTTTCCCGTTTGTTTCTTTGCTAAAGCTCAGAAACGCCAAGGCACCATATAATTACTTTAGTTTATGGTTTATATTGTATATTAAATGCATAAGAGCTGATTCTAATCTGTCTTTTTTTTATGATTTACTTTATTTTTGACAGTTTAAAGCCTTCATACCTGCACATGCACTTTAACTGGATAATATTTATGTTCTGTTGTAATGTCTGATGTGTCTTTGCCTGTTTATAATATAATGTTCTTAATTTATTGTCATAACACTGTTCTTATGCTGCTTTTTGGCCAAGTCTCTCTTAAAGAGAGATTTTTTTATCTCAGTTAGACTTTTGTCTTGTTGAATAAAGGAAAAGAAAGAAAGATTACCTGATTATGTGGATCTGCCGTCTCTGTGAACAATCATTAACTGCTGTAGTTTTACTGCAGTAAAATAAAGTTATTATTATTTGGATGTTGTGTTTACGTGCCAGGATACTTCAGGGTTTTTCACAGTCAGGTCATTGTGAACAGGATCCAGCTTTTGCATTTGATAACTCACGTAGTGAATATTTGAATGTGTCTAATAAAAATGCTGAATATTAATGTACAATAAACTCTAAGAAGACAATGAGAAGAAGGAGCCGACTGTTAACAGGCGTCAGGTTCAGTTATCAGACTCATATGTTCAAACAAGATCTGGGTCAGAGACTTTTAACCTCTTTTGCTGCGTACTTATGTCTTATTTATTGATTAGGACCATGTACAGTGTGAAACATAAATGTTACCATTTGATGCACCAGAGTTAGTTTATAGCTCATTTTCATCTGCAGTCCATTACAATTAAAACATATAACAGCACAATAACAAACAGAACAAAGCAAAAAAAACACACAGGACACATAATACAAAGTACAAATCTACCCACAATGTCAACTAGATATAAATAATGTAAGCTTGTCAAAATAAAAGCAAGATTATTTGCATTAATTAGAAGACCATGAGATGAAATGTAGACAGTTAAGGCCACTGGTACAAATTATTATATTTATACTAATAATTATACACTATTATCCTGTATGAATTAATAGCAATATGTTGGTTTATTAATGCATCACAATGTTTGAATTCTGTTCATTATAAAAAAAAATTTCTAAACACTAAAAATCAGGTTTTTTAAGCCAGTTTGATTGTTATTCTTTATTTAACTGTTGAGTTGGGACTCTACTCTTTTTAAACTTATGTGTCACAGTTTGTTATTGATTGTTAATAACTTGTGTATCTTTTGAATGTCATATGCACATTGTTTTGTACAAGAAACAAAACATTTGTGACAGTTTTTAACTAAAGCTTGTTAAAGTTAAAGTTGTGTTGATGCTGTATCGACCCAAACAGGGTTAAATTTTAACCAAGTGATTTTCAGTGTGTATGGATATTAAGATGCACTGATTGTCTCGTATAAAGGATGTTTTTGTTTTATCGGTTGTAAGGTGTTTGTTAATTGGCTGGTAGTCTGTGGCCGACAGTCTGGAGGAATAAAAAATTGTCTTTTGCATGATTTCTTTTTTCCTACATATCTGACTGCTGGGTGTGTAACAGACAACACTTACACACTTAAATTGAAGCTTATTAATGCTTTTTTTAAATTATTAAAATAAAAGTTATGTATAACTAATTATAATGTGCATTATTATAAAATACAATACCATAATAATGTTTTTTTCTCCTTTCATTCATTATTTTACTACATAAATAGTTTTCATACTTTCAGTGTTGTTGTTATGTTTTAATGTTTTAATCTGCAAACAAAAACAAAAGGAGGAAAGAAAACAAAAAAAAGCAAAAACTAAAAGATAATAGAAGATTGTACAAATTAAAAAAAAAGTTTTAAAACTATTAACCTCTGAAATTCTCAAATTATGTGTATAAAACTTTTAAAATCACACACAAATACTCACTGGACACTTTATCAGGTTACACCTGTGTAATCTAATACAATTATTAATTAAATACTGAAAAGTGTTCCTAATATTTTGCAGTCCTCAAGTATGCTAATGGAGTGGACAAAATATTAGGAACACCTTTCAATATAATGCACTCTGGTACACCATCAGCACCAACTACGACCTCATTAATACACATAAAGTAGAATTATCAGTATAAGCTTCGTAAAAGTAGAATTGATGGCAGAGCTGTTGTAATGGATTGCATTAGATCACACAGGTGTTCCTAATAAAATGAAATATACTTGTATATACAATAAAAAAGTTAGAAAATTAACATTAAACTTGACAAATTATAATGTTTTTCATGTCGTTATTCTGACGTTAAATAACGAGCCCATTCAAATGCTTTTTAAACATTTCAGTATGTGATTTTATAACTTAATTTTTTAATTTTTTAGTTTTGACATCACTTTTAATTTAAAGATCTTCAGCTGGTGTATGAAGCGGTAAAACCTAACAGAGGTTACGCTCTTCTTCTTCGTCTGCTTTTGGTTTCTGTGATCTTTGCAGCTCCGACTCACGGTTCATTCAGCCTCAAGAAGGTCAAAGGTCAGACATATTACATTTATTACTCTCATTAATACACACATATCTCTAATTATTACTTTGGATTAGTGTAAATTAAAAGCATGTTGTCAAGTGTCAAAATTTCATTTTACACCCCGAAACTGCAGCATGAAATATTACATGATTATTAATTGTTTAAATGTGTTTCATGCTATGTTGAATATAAAGTTACTTTATTTATTAGTTTTTAAATTATAATACTTGACACTGAGTTGAGTTTTGACTGAATTAAATTATTTTAATGTTGGACAAAATTAAACAAATAATCTGCTGTTTCACAAAAATATTAATGTTCTGAAGTAAATGTAAAATCTGTGATTCTTCTTGACATTAAATACAGTTGTTTTTAACTTTAAAACTATTTCATCTTGGATTCATTTAGGTATAAAAAAAAAAACAACTTAGAAATAAAATATGTAAAGTTTCATTTTAAGTTGCTAGTTAAAAAATGTATAAAAAGGTGTTAAAAGATGAAAACTGAAACCCTTCATTGAAGGTAAAAAAACATAAAAAATTATAAGTTTACTCTTGATTGTAAGTTACAAACTTTGTTTTTCATAAAATTTACTACTCGTTTTTAGCAAAATGATTTTTGAAAATACTTCAATACATCAATACATACTGTTTATATACATAATTATAGAAATTAAAAAGCATGCTACTGTTAATGAGCTGCTCATATTATGTAACATCAATATAACATCTATCAAACACTTGAAAACACAAATAGTCGTGTGTGCGATGAGAATTATTGTGGGTTTTATGTGTTTTTACGGCAGCAGACTAAACTAAATACTCATCAGTGTAAAACAATAAATCTCCCATAAATCCATAAAGACACAGATAATTCCTCTTCAGGAGGGCAGCAGTGAGGGGATTCCTGCTCGTGGTGCTCGAGCAGGGAGAAGGTTGTCGGTTTAAATCCCCTGCGGCATCGAACCTTTGAGCAAAGAGCGTTGAACCGAGCGGAGCAACATGGAGACAGCTGCTGTGATCCAACACTGGATACTCAAACGATTGTTAGTTGCAGCCTTAAACACAAGATAATAGGCAGTGAAGTAAAATACAAACTGACTGAAAGTAACGGAGCAGAAATACAGTGAAGCAATAATAATCTAAAATTAATAAAGGCAATAAAAGTGCAGTAGAGACATTAATCAATCACAGGTATAGAGATAAAAACTTTTACCAGACCGTAAGACCTGTGTATTTTTATCAGTCTGCCTTTGAAAGATTAAAACTGGGAATAAATTATTCATTTAAAATCAAATAGTGAGAAAATATGTGGTCTATAAACAGTTAATAAATGGTTTATAACTCACTATAATGTAGTTATAAGCAGATATAATGTGTTTATTAATGTTCAACAGTTATAACTTCTCCTATGAAGACATTTTATATTATTACAACTGTATTTTACTATATTGTCGTTCATTATCTGTTTATACAGCAGCAAACACGTCTGAGTGTCCACAGAAATACATTAATAAACATTTATATCAGCTGTATACTCAGCAAATAGTGTATTCTAGTTACGGTTAAAACTCTAAACTATTTTTATTTATTCAACTTATTTTTTATATGTGAGTCTATTTAGTTATTGTACATAATTTAGCCTTTAATTGCATTTGTGTCTTTTACCTCATTGTTTTTGTATTTTGTGATTTATGTGAAGTTGGGATTAATTAAGCACAATATCTTATAAACATTATATTTATACTGCTTGTAAATGCTAAATAGCAGAAATCTGAATTATGAATTATCAAAACTGAAACCAAAAGAATAAATTCAAGAGCTTTAAAACTTGTCTAAAGTATAAAACAGGCAGATTGAAGGCTAGATTTAAAATGTGATTTAAAATGTATTTATATGCTTTGATTGCATTGAATTGCAGCCTTAGTTAAGGAATTCAAAAGAGAGTGAGTGAAGATCATCATTAATAACATTAAAATACATATTTTTTCTGAAGGTTCCAGTTTGTTTCCCATCTTTCAAAAGCAGACTGAGTTCAATTATTTTCTATCCATAAAATGTTAGTTATTGCAGGAATATTTCCCCTTAAAATTAACATTATATGACATATATGAACAACTCTAAGGCCACGTCCTGTTGCTTTATTAAGAACAAACAATTATTATTATTAAACACGTAGCCAAAGGTCTGATATTGATAAAGAAGGATGTGAACTGCTGTTAAAGAAAGAAAGAAAGAAAGAAAGAAAGAAAGAAAGAAAGAAAGAAAGAAAGAAAGAAAGAAAGAAAGAAGACCTGCCGTCACTCTGACTGACATGTTAGTCCTTTTTTACCGTCATTTGTAAGTTTGGCTCTTTTCCTTTGATGCAGCCTTTGAAATGCAGCAGCGGACTGTCATGCAAATGGGGGCCGATAGAGAAGAGACTGCAGGCGGGGAGAGAGGGGGGAGGATGGAGGGAGGGGGGGGGGGGGGGGTAACCGCATGGTGACCTGGAGTCTACTTTTTTTTATTTTTGGTTTAATTTAGTGGATAAGAATCATTTGGTTCGTGTTGCAAAACGGTGGCATCGTGGTGGTGATGATGATGATGAAGAGGAGGATGATTGGTGAGGTGAAGAAGAAGAGGCAGAGGGGAAGAGACGCAGGGTGAGAGAGGGAGGGAGGGAGTGAGATAAGAGCAATAAAAGTGGCCATGTGACTGCAGCAGCTTTTAACGGGCAGCTGATGGAGAGACCGCAGAGAGAGAGAGAGAGAGAGAGAGAGAGAGAGAGAAAGAGAGAGGACAGGTGGAGGTGTGGACAGGTAGACAGAGAGCAGACACACTGACGCTCATTTTACCTGGAGATCAGGTGAGAGAGGCAGGCTGGATCCGCAGTATGCTGAGGGAGTCCCCTCACCTGGAAAGATGTACGTAAGTTACCTGCTGGATAAGGACCCCGCCATGTACCCGCACCAGAACTCGGTGACCCGCCACCCGGGCCTGAGCCTCAGCCAGCAGAACTTCTCGGTCCCCGGCCCGCCGCAGTACTCAGACTTCAGCTACCACCACCACCACCACGGCATCAACAACGACCCGCACTCGGCGCAGCAAGGCGGACCGGGTGCCGGTGGCTGGAGCCCGGCTTACCCGCCTCCCCCTCCTCCCACACGGGATGACTGGTCGTCGCATCACTACGGTGCCGCCGCCGCTGCAGCGGCAGCCGCGGCCGCCGCAGCCGGGGGGCCTCCCGCGGCCTCCACCGTGCCCGGCGGTGTGGGTCCCACCCTGGGATTCAGCCCCCCGGAGTTCGCCGGGCAGCCGCCAGCGCTGCTGCCCGCGTCCCTCAACGCGTCGGCGGGGCAGCTGTCCCCCGGCTCCCCGCAGAGGAGGAACCCCTACGACTGGATACGACGCACCTCCGCACCGCCCTCCAACCCAAGTAAGACCCGCGGTGACACTTGTTGGCTTCATTTTAAATGTCATATTTAAGAATTTAACAAATCATTTTATCTTCTCTAACGCCTAAATTAGCTACGAAAAGATATTATTTCTGCAATATATCTCCAGTATTTCAGTATGCAGCCTAATTGGGGCCTTTTATCTTGATGGTACCCTACCTAACATAGATCTATTTTAAAATCTCTATAATATATTGACAACGCATCTATAATAGTTGTATATTTGTCTCCTGTATGGACATTTCTACGCATAGCCTGTATGGTTCTTCTGCAGTAATTTAGAATATTTTTTTCATATTGTAACTTTGCGTTTTTAAACTAATTTCTGAGGTTTTACATTTGTATCGTGCAAGTGTCTCCTTTTGTTCCCGGCACACAGCTGACAGACTGTTTAACATTTTAATATGAGGCCGATATGACAGACAGTGATACTCAAATGTTTTATCAGCTGCCCGACAGGAACCAGACACGTTTACATTGTAATCAATGATGTGAACCTGCAGCCTCATGATTCTTGTTTTCAGTCCCATCATAATATAATTTGTATTAATTAACAGTCGATTAATCGGTCTTAAAATGAGCTTGGAGTGAAGTTTATTAACAGGAAACTTTGTCAGACAATATGAAAGTCATATTTTTTTTTAAAAGTGATTCATGTATCTGGTTTAAATATTTTTAAAGTGGATATGAAGCATCTTTAAAATCAATTAAGGTGCATGTAGCTCAGATTATAGCCGTTTTATATTCAATGCAAATGTATATAATAATAATAATTATAATGATGATGATGATAAAAAATAATAATAATAATAAAGTTTGAATGACAGATGTGTGTAAGTTTGGAAATTTCCTCAGTTTGGCTTTAAAAGCTTTGATTTACTTCAGTAAATTCAGCACTATTACATTTTAAGTCATTTTATGAGTGTTTAGTGAGTTATTGCCGTTATTTTTTCCCCTTAAACGTTGATTTTTGGGGCGTTTTCTTTACTTACTTTACATAGACTTTTCGTGTTAAATTAATCAAATCGGCTCCTTATAGCCTATATGATAGAAATCGATCATCCACACATTGAAACTCCATCAGGGAATTCAAAATCAATAGGCTAGATGAAACGTAAAAAATATGGTTGGCATAGCTGACAGTCTTTTTTGGGGGGGGGGGTTTCCCTGGTTGGCGGGTGAAATGTCCCACCGGGTCCTGTCCCGTCCTGTCGCGGATCAAACGTGTGAAGCCGGTCGGAGCCGTTGTGATGTAAATGTCCCCGCTGGATGTGACTCCGGGCGGCTGAGATCGGCCTTTGTCCTCCTGCTTGTCTCTGGGCGGAGAAGACAAGAACTTACAAGACAGTTCCCACTTTGAAGTGTGAAGATGTGTGTGTGTGTGTGTGTGTGTGTGTGTGTGTGTGTGTGTGTGTGTGTGTGTGTGTGTGTGTGTGTGTGAGGAGGGAGGGGTTGTATCTGACGACCTTTTCCAGCTTCACCTGCATTTGTCCCACAAGGTGCAGCAGATCATTTACTTCCGTAAAATTACCAATTTAGCAAAAATACTCCATAACAAATACAACTACAGTAAAAGTACATAAGTATTATGAGCTTGATGTAGTTAAAGTATTGCAGTAAAAGTAGTGGTTTGGTCCCTCTGACTGATATATTATTATATATGACATCATTAGATTATTAATAGTCAAGCATCAGTGTTAGTTTCAACTACTTTATATACAGTTATCTAGTTTAGTCCAGTGGTTCCCAACCTAGGGGTCGGGGCCCCTCCAAAGGGTCAGCAGATAAATCTGAGGGGTCATGAGATGATTAATTGGCATTTTTTCACATTTGTATGATATTTTATAGACTAATAATCGTTGGTTGCAGCCCTACAACAAATACACTATTTACTCCAGTTTGTTTGTTAAAAATTGCAGTGACCAGCTGTCACACATGAAACTAAATATGTGTGAGATATTATTTGAAGGTTGTGTGGAAAGTCAGACAGTACTGAGAGACGGATTAACACGTTGTTGGTTTTGGTCTTTTCATGAAATTTGTCGACAGTATGAAGAATACAGAATAGATCTACGGAGCTTCTTTCACCATCCAGGTTGAAGTTTACATTCTTTTTAGGGTATAAATTCTTAAATTTGATGATTTCGGCCATAAATATTCTGTAAAAATGTCATCAGAGATGTTTTGCTGGTCTTGTGGGGAACAATTGTACTGAGATTTTGCAGAAAACAAAATATTTTAACATTTAAATTAGTGAAGAAAGTAATGAAGAGAATTTTACATCAGCGAATCTGGCACTTTTTTTGGGAGGCCACTGTGAGACCTTTGATCTCAGTATTTCTATTTTCTGCACTGATGATGAGTCACAACTACACATTGCTTTGTTTTAATATGTAAAATGTGAGTATTTGCTTTTACTTTGTGAAGGTTGAGATGAGCGTTAAGTACGCAGCATGAGTCAGGGTGTGGTTAGCTTAGCTTAGCTTAGCATGAAGACTGGAGCAGAAGGGAAACTGCTAACCCGACTCTGTCCAAAGTTCAAAAGTATAACAAACAAACAAAATATTTCTCTAAACCACTGAAATAGCGTGTAGTGTGGAACTGAAGCTGATATATAAAGCTGTGAATGTGCAGAGTAAACCTCTCTCTCTCTCTCTCTCTCTCTCTCTCTCTCTCTCTCTCTCTCTGCAGGGACAGAGTGAAGAGCCTTTTTTTGATTTACGCTCCTTCATTAGCGTCTCGGCTCTCTCGGCTCTTTACCTGCCGATGGAGAGTCAAACTGTTGGGTTTTTTTTTAAGCTTCTGGCAAATGAAGCAGAAACTCGACAGTTCAGACAGATGTCCCCCCCGAAACTAAAATGTTTGAGCTTTAATTTGCCCCGGTGACCGATTACAGGAGGCCAGACGGACACCTGAGTGTGTGTTTGAAGAAGAAGAGAGACGTCACTTATTTAAATGTTGTGTGTTTAGTGTTAATATTGAATCAGAGCGTGTTAAAGAGGGCTGAAGGCCTTTTAATTAACATGTGTGTGTGTGTGTGTGTGTGTGTAGTTTAACTTCCCAATAGTCAAGTTTCCATCCAATTTCCAGAAAACAGTCAGAAGAAAACGTAGCGTACATTTATTTCCATCCACTGCTGTTGTGTAAAATATTAGCAGGTGGAGCTAATTCTCTAGTCGGTGCCGTTAAACCGTCGCAGAAGAAGAAGAAGACGCAACAAGATGACGTCATTAAACGAGCGAAATGCGTGATGGAAATATGACGTTTCTGTTAGTTTCACGTATCGATGTGAGGAAGGTTACAGTCTCCTCAGATCTGATGTTTTCAGCTCTTCGGCGGCGTTTAAGTCACATGATTCATGTTCACTCAAGTCTGTAATTTCTGGTGTTTTTACTCAGGATTTTTTTATGCATTAAAATTAAATTAATATGCATAAAAAAACAGGTGGATGGAAACTCACTTACTGCTGTCTTTCTTTCTTTCTTTCACAGATAGATATATTGTCAGCATTGGTGAGTGTTTTTGTTGTCATGGTGACATTTTATTAATAGTTCAATTACAACAAACTTATAGGCAGTGTTGGTGACAGTTCTCATGTGACGGGTCAGTATCTTTATACGTTCACATTAGAATAATTCATAGTGCAAAATGTTTGTCCTGTGCCGACGCTCAGTTCACTACTTTAATACAGGAAGTAGTTGAAGGAGACCAGAGTTCACGTCCCGTCACAGTCACACTGTAAATGTTGGAGGGTTTTTAACTGTATCTTTTTCTAACTTGAACCTGCTGCCATGTGCAGATATTGTAGAAAGAAATATGAATGAATTCAGTTTTTATTATCGTGTCATGTATATAACTCTTCTCAGCCCACATGAGTCTACAAGACACCAGACATTCATTTAAGTCAGGACCAGAGCGCTGCGTTTAAGTGTCCAAACAACAGAGAGAATCCAAAAACAGACCATCATCAACATAATTCTGGAAAAAAAAAACATATACTGTAAAGTACTGGAGAAATCAGAATAATCTCTAATTAAAATATTCATCTTATTTTCTTTTCCAGGCTTTTGAGACAAAGTTAGAAAACGTAATCACATCCGTATCTGATCGTCTGTACATCAGAATCATCATGATTTGTACAGTACAAATCATTTTTAAAACAACGTTGCCACTTAATGTTAAAAACCAAAAAAAAGACGTAACTGTAAGTAATTCAGGGTGTTGAAGGATCATTTAAAGCCAAAATTATGAATTGATCAGCTGATGAACAGGAAATGTATTTATTTTTTACTGTTTTGAGTCATTTTTCAAACAAAAAATACAAACTATTCTTTGATTCCAGCTTCTCAGATGTTTCTGCTTGAACATCTTTTCAGATTCAAGAGCTTTTATTGTCACCAGCACAACGACACAGCCGACAGAAACACTCAAGGCAGTGAAATCTGGCTTCTTCGAGCTCTAGCTTTAGACTTTTCTGGATTAGAAAACAATCAGCAGATCAATAAATAATCAAAATAATAGTTATTTGCAGTAGGGCTGGGTAATATGGACAAAATCAAATATCATGATATTGTTGACCAAATACCTCAATATCAATATTGCGATAATATTGTAGAGATGACTAGAAGTGCTTCCATAAAATATTAACACAATGGTAAATAATGGTAAGTTTTTGGTAAATAATCATCAGTAATGTGGATATAATGACTAAGTGGGTAAAAGGTAAATAATAAAACAGCTGGTTTAGTTCAGGAAATGACATCACTATACTATAATGGAGCCTTTAAAACCAGTTTATAACCATATCATGAAATTATGATATCCAAAATCTAATATAACATCTAGTCTCATATCATGATATAATATCAATATATTGCTCAGCTCTAATATCGATGTTCTTCAATAGGGCCACATGTACAGATTTTAATTATATAATGAAAACAATCAACCAATCAGAGCTTTGTAGGCCTGATTAAGTATCTTTATATCAACTTGAAATAGTCCAGATGTCTTGTGCATAATTTCAGAGACATTTACCCAAAAATTTAGTCTGACATATTTGGTATTTTTTTTATTTTAAAATAAAATGTTCTGTATTTAAAACAAAGCTCTGAGTTTGGTCAAAAGACGTGGCTGACCTTTGTATGTTAAATAAAGTTTAATAGTCTGATTTCAACGTGTACAACTCATTTTTACCAGCTAAAGCCTCTCACAGTGTTGAGTTCTATCAGTAACACATGAACACTGAGTCCATGAATGACTCAGTTATGCAAATCCAGCCGAGGCAGGTCGTCTATTTGAATACAGGTGAGAACTCACCGCTCAGTCAGTCTGTTTGGGCACCAACGATAGTTTATGTGAGCGGTTTATAACACATAATATAAAATACTATGACTCCATGCGCTTCACTCACACTTTTACATAATAACAGTCGGTGTGATTTTGTGTAGTTCCACACATGGAAGCG
This sequence comes from Thunnus thynnus, assembly GCF_963924715.1. Classification (NCBI taxonomy): domain Eukaryota; kingdom Metazoa; phylum Chordata; class Actinopteri; order Scombriformes; family Scombridae; genus Thunnus; species Thunnus thynnus. The sequence goes on from NC_089529.1 coordinate 29,713,334, forward strand.
TCTGACTTGCTGTGTGCCACCGAAGCCACAAAATTATCTGATTAAATGATTGGTGACTAAAAAAAGCAATATTGGATCCTCTTCAGTCACCCCTGAGCAAGACACCGTACTACAGCTGTAACTATTAATTAGTTGCAAACTATTAAATTAAACGCCAACTTTTTTGATAATAAATATTCATTCTGATTCCAGTTTCTTAAATGTGGATATTTTCTGGTCTCTTAAGTCCTCTGTGACAGTAAACTGAAGATCTTTGGGTTGTGGACTGTTAGTCAGCAAAAATCAATGTGAAATGGAGCTTGTGCCAGTTTCATGTTGTTCGGACTGTAATTGAACACTTATGAAAAACAGTTATTTGTACAAACATAGCCTAGCAACCGTAATAAGACATGGCAGGTTGGTCAGTCTTTGGATATCTTAGCATGTTGAAACAGCGTACATCAAGCTGAAGAGTTAGAGGGATGGTGTATATAGTGTATCAAAAACCAAAGTTAGCATGTCTGGCTAACTAGCTTACCGCCAGCAGTAGTAACCTTGCATTACATCCAAAGCCAAGCGTTAGCATGTACATTATCTTGTGTGGTTACAAGTTATGTGACAATAATGCAATGTTACGACTGGTGATACAGCAGCCCCAGATGCTATTAACTGCTATTTCAGAGTTAAGCTAACGTTAGCATTGGATTAGTGAAAGTTTACCTGAAATTACTTTTCCAAACTCATCCGTCAGTCCTCATCCTCAAATCATTTTCTCATGTGAAAGTAAAACACACTGTTTGAAAACACAGACATTGTTTGCCAAGAAAGTTTTTCTGTAGTAAACATTTAAACGCCATCATGTCAGAGTGAAACAACAGTCTGCATCACATCTTTTATTGCTAACTAGCTACTCCACAATACAAGAACTTTTACAGGACCTTTTACCTCTGACCTGTTAGCTTAAACCCCAGTTTTTATTGCATCATTACATTTTCTTGACTCTGGTAAAGTTTTACAGTTGAGGAAAATGTTTTTCTAGTTGCAGTACCGCAGTTGACCACTGGGTCAAATTCTCAACAAGGCTGACTCATTGCATCGTGTCCAGCTCTGTATTACGCCCGTGGAAAAAACGTAAACATGTTTATCTGCTTCAACGAATGGGAGCGGAAACAGGAAGCAAATAGGGAAAGGTGTTTTTAATTTGTGTAAGACATCAATTATTTTCCAGTGGTTTATGGGGACTTGGAAGAAACATTATTTTAAAAGAACGGTCAAAACTGAAGCAGCAGAGGTCAAGACATAATGACTTTTAATCTCTGGTATGGGTAAAGCTCCAAAAACACGGAATCCTACATTTCCCATAATGCAACTGGACATTGTATCTTCATTAGACCCTCCCTGCCTTGTAAACACCCACATCTTTCAAAATCCACACCTCCATTTTGTAACGCAAGATTTCTGTTATAATTGTGCAAACCCACTGACATAACCTTGATGACATCACCATGACATCATCAGGGTTGTTTTCTCAGATTAGACAAAGCTCCTCCAGAGACACAGAGGACTTTATACAAAACTTTTCACAGTTTTTTCGTTAACCTGTTTAATTTTCTGTGTTTTACAGACGGAAAGACGCGGACTAAAGACAAGTACCGTGTGGTTTACACCGACCACCAGCGCCTGGAGCTGGAGAAAGAGTTTCACTATAGCAAGTACATCACCATCAGGAGGAAGGCGGAGCTCGCCACGGCGCTCTGCCTATCAGAGAGACAGGTACACCAACACACACACACCTGCCAGATTGTAGCTAAAATAAAACCTTTTTATTGATTGTGACTGCTGAAATAATTTTACTGCACTTTTATTGGATCTTATATGAATCCGAAATTGCAGGTTTGAGATTCAATGTAGAGACATAAAACTGGATGTGATTATTATTGTATTTAACCTTTGATAGCAATTTTGCATTCAGTTACCTCAGTTCAAACTGAGCTCTCGGAAGCAGAGGTTTTTTCCTTTTTTATTCATTTATAACAACTTTTGTGTCGAGACGTCCTCACGAGCACAAACGCCGTCAACAGTGACTCCAGTTTAGAGAGAAAATGTTAATTATGGTGAAAAGTTACATTCATCATGAATTACTTTCAGTTTCTACACCGTTTAAATTCAGTATGTGCCAATGCATAGTCATATTTGTGCATTTTCAAGCTCAACCTCTGTGGTCACTGATCTGTTTAAATTTATAAGACCAACATCAACAGATGCTAAAAGATTAGCCTGACGATACACTCTGTATTTCTCTTATATATATATATATACATATATATTTTCCATTTTTACAAAAGGATCAGTTATTTCCTAAAACTCTGATGAAAAGACTCAAACCAATAATGTTTCAGTCCATCTCTCAATACATTCTGACTTCCCTGCTCAGTCTGTGGCTCTCAGCTCCAAGACCATTGGTTCCTACTGATGATATAAATCTTTAAAAACACTTCACATATATATTTTCCATTTTTACAAAAGGATCAGTAATTTCCTGCTCACTGTAGTTTTTAAAAACATTTTCAAACAAGGGGAAATAGTGCTTTTGTTGGGGACTATTTTCAGTGGCGGATGTATCCACATTTGGTGTTCTAGAGAGTATTTCTGGCAGCGGGACGGTCCTGAACATGGTAAACTTTATACCAGCTAGACATCGACATGTTAGCATTGTCGTGTTGGCGTTAGCATTTAGCTCAAAGCACTGCAATGTCTAAGTACAGCTAGCATGGCAGCTAGCATGGCTGTAGACTCTTGTTCTTGTGTTTTTACATTGAATCTCAGCTTCAACTCCTCCAACAAGACTTTAATTGACAAGCAATGATATTTATATACAGCAAATGGGCTAAAACAAGACCTCCTGAGTAAAGCTGTAATGATATAGTTGCTATTACTATTAATTAATCGCCAACTATTTTGATAATCTTCTCAAATCTGAATATTTTCTGGTTTCTTTAGTTCTCTGTGACAGTAAACTGAATATCTTTGGTCTTTGGGGAATGGTGATCAACATTTTTCACCATTTTCTGCCATTTTATGGACCAAACAATGAATTGATTAATCAAGAAAATAATCATTAGTTGCAGCCTAAGTAAGCAAAAACTCTAATGTGATCCTTTTGAAATATTTAAATGTTTTCCTGAATCATGCAGATATCTGGTTACTGTAAAAACATGTTAGACTTCATGTAAACCCTAAATCTTCCTCTGCTCCAGGTGAAGATCTGGTTCCAGAACCGCCGGGCCAAGGAGCGTAAGATCAACAAGAAGAAGCTCCAGCAGCCGGCCTCCTCCACGACCACGCCAACCCCTTCCAACGGCAGCAACGGCAGCGGAGGAGGCGGCCTCCACGGAAACGGCAGCAGCAGCAACGTCGCTATGGTGACGAGCAGCAGCAGCAGCAACGGGCTGGTGTCTCCTTCCTCTCTGCCTTTGAACATCAAAGAGGAGTACTGAGGCCGAGGACAAAGGACAGTGTTTTATTGGATGCTGATGTCGGGGGACTGGACTGAAAATTCTCCCCCAAAGACTGAAAAACTTTTGCATCCTGCCTCGTGCCACCTTCCTGTCCGCCCTCTTAAAGCTACAGCTCATTGAAAATTTGAGAAAATGTCACTGGCAACAATACTTTTTCTCCCATCAGACTTTTGTTGCAGATAAACCCAGATTTTGATTTGATATCTGTTTGCTGTCTTGATGTCTTCAGGTGAAAACAGCCCGGCAGAGGGAAGTTCAGCAGTTTTGGTTATTCATTAACCAGGCAGCCAACCCTCAAGACACATGGTGTTGCAGGTGGAGCTCTATACTGCAACCAGTTTGCAAAAAATAAGGAAATATTTTATCTCCTGAATGTTTTATCTCATGCCAGATTCACTCCAAATTTATGTTGTCTGTCCAAACTTTGCTCAACCCAGCTGAGACAAAAAATACTTAATAGGGATCTGGAAGTTTCCAAAGTTATCAAACATATCATGCTGAAATTTGGGAAAATGTGTTTAAATGATGCACAAGATGCATAGAATATTTCCATTTGATGGAATGATGCAGCCATAACAAAAATAAAGAGTTGCAGCAAGAATATACAGTATATGATACTGTCAGACAATGTTAATTTTTTTTACTCTAAAGCATCTTAAAAAGGGAAAATCTAGTTTCCAGAGGGTTTTGGGTTTTTTTTTAGCTTGATGATAATGTGTTTTTAAAGTCCAACTGAAATTACACTGCATTTTTTTGTCTGCTATGGCAACATATCTCTCTGTAAATCACTTGTGCTGTGTTCTCCTTTAGGAAAAAAAAATCTGAAATCAAAAGGAAGAAATTTATAGCTAGTTATCTGTCAAAGCAGGCAGTCACACTGAGCCTGATTGCATCCTGCTACACAAGAGCCACAGACTCTGAACAACAACCCACATTAGCTTTCTCGCTAAAGTCTCCTCCTTATCTAACTTATTCTTGTCCTGCAGCTTGTTGAACGAGCCACCAAACAAACATTCACCGCTCACATCAGTTAGCAGCTAGATAGCTTATTAGTTGCTCAGCTTCAGCACATCAAACAGCATGTAAACATATCTGCAAATGTCACTTCGGACCCATTAGATGCTGGTTTGGTCATTGCTCTTTAAAATCCCTGCTAGCAACACGCTGTCTGTCCATGACTTGTAGCTACAGCAGTTTGTTTACCCCTTTCACACATGCACTGCAACCCTGAAGTTATCCAGACATTACACGGTGGAGCTCAGATTTTCCAGAGAATTCACAGCTTGCAAGTGGGCGTGTTGATGATGTTTCTATCATGCAGCTGGCACTGGATAAACACAGTTAAGCTGCATTGGGAGCTGCTAATGGGAGAGAGGACTTCCTGTGATTTCTCGTAAAATAAAAGCCATCGTCTTTCTGCTTAACAACACTGAATTACAAGCACATCATACTTTTTGCGTCCTGTCCTGCCTCCTGCACGCTCTACCCAGGCGCCACCAAACGGAGTATTTCCAGTCGGTGAGAACACGTCTGACACAGACAATCTCCTGATGTGTGCTATAAATGTGAAAGGGCGACTCCAGATCCTGATTCTCTGGACATTGTCCGTAGCTCAAATGGCTTTTACCCCAAAGACCTTTTTTTCTTTCTTTTAATAATAAAAAGCTATTAACAATACATTTAAAAATCCTTGACACCTTGACATTATTTCTGACTACATAAGGGATGACTAAATGTGATTTCAGCTGGACTTTAAAGAAAGAAAATGTATCCTGCTTCATTAACAAATGTTTTCATCCAAAGTGCAGTCGCAGTGCAACACTAGCAGAATCACTGTTTGTGCCTAATCAGAAAGAAAACATTATTATAATGTCATGGTCTTGCATGATAATGGTTTTCAGACACAGATCATCTCTCAGGTTAAACCAAACACACCTGACGTGCCCGAGACTGTATGAGCTGTTGTTGTCATTGTTGTTGTTGTAAATGAATATGATTTCCATCATCAGACTTAATCATGTGTATATTTTCAAATGTAATTTGTATTAAAACCAAAAGCCTTTATTGTAAAAATGACTGTTGATCTTTTAACTCTTTTCAACACACATCTGAGTCTCAATACAGTTTGTTTGCAAGACAATTCTGCTCATAGTGAATACATTAATACATGTTCTCATTTCATCATTTAACATAATTAGAGTGAATTCTTCAAAATGTCCAACAGAGCACAAGCAGAGAATGATAAGACATTAAGATGGCACTCAAATTCCTTGTTTCTTACAAGCTGTATGTAAAGTATTTAACTATATATTCATTAATTTGAAAATATAGTGAAAGGAGAGATACAAAATGAACATTTCCAGGTCTGTATTTATATTCTGGGGCTCTACTGGAATATCTTTGCATGATTTACAGTTAAAAACTCCTTATTTATCTTCTACTGGTCCTTTATGCAGCCCCTCAGTTCAGCCTCTGAAACAGACCGTTTTAGCTTCCTGTCTCTTTAAGGCCCCGCCTCCTGACGAGCCCACTCTGTTCTGATTGGTCAGCTTCAGGAAGCTTACTCCGGCTCCGTAGGCTACGTAAACAAACTATAGTAGCCTTCTTTACTCCAAATATAAACTGTATATGTTACGTAATATGAGAGTGGACAACGTGAACAACACATGGAAACACCTTAGCAACTACCTTAGCAACCGAGGTTACGGAACGGATGGCCATTTGTGGGCATGTACAAACAATCTGATGTCATCATGAGGAGGAAGTAGAGGTAACACTGCAAACAAAGCGTTTAGAGCAGGTTGAAGCCCTGACTTTTGACTTGAAGGCAGCATTTCTACATACGTTCACCTCAAGTCTTTAAACTTTTGCCATTTTTGGCATCATAACAGTATTTAAATCACAAAAACATGTTATCTCCTCTGTAAGATTTGTGGCATGTTGAATGTTTTACAGAAATGGTTCAACCTAGTGAGATAGCAATTGTGACTTTTACATAAAAATAATTCAAGACCTTATTGAGACATGACATTGACATGAAAATTGTCATCACATTGATGTAAAGGGGGCGCCTGCCTGAAAGACAAGGGTTCTGATAGCAGATCCCATTAAGGATCCAGTTCCCAGTCAGTGAAATATCCATATTCATTAAAGAACAAGTTCACAATTATTCAAGTGTGTCTTAAACTAACAGTCAGGTGCCCATAGAAGAGTGAAACCTGTTTTTCTTGCTGTAATCATTCCTCCTGTTCATACTGACCATTAGAAGATCCCTTCATAATGACCTTACAATGGAAGTGATGGAGGACAAAATCCACAGTCCTCCTTCTGTGCAAAAATGGATTTTTTTTGGGAGCTAATATGAAGCTTCAGCGTCCAAATGAGTCAAATCAAGTAGATATCTTTCAACGTTACAGTCTTTTTAGTGCCAAAGTCCCTCTTTTTGTTACTATACTTCCACCTGCAGCTCAACAGGGAAACACTGTCCGAGGAAACACAAAGAGGGAATTTGATGCTAAAAAGACTGTAAATGTGTCAGATATCCACTTGATATGACTAACTCAGACTGCTGAAGCTGAATAGAAGCTTCACACAGACTTTTAAATGCATTTTTGCACTAAATGTGGATTTTGGCCTCCATCACTTCCATTGAAAGCACATTTGAAGTATCTTTTAATATCCAGTATGAACAGGAGGAATGATTACAGCGAGGAAAACCTCTTTCACTGTTCATATGGACACCTGAATGTTGTTTTAAGACACACTTGAAAAATTGTGAACGTGTCCTTTGAACTCAGCTGATCACCTCTCGTCACTTTCAGAATCTCCCAGTTAAACTTTAATTTCATTTCAGATCAACATTTGCATGTGATCAGTTTCATACTTGTGAATCAGTAGCTTGAGCGGCTTGTGATGTACAGGAGGCTGCAGTTCTTAACTGTTAGATGCATTTCATTAACATTTCATATATGATGCTGCTCAGTTCATTTTCAGGTTGTGGACATTAATCAGGCTGCCACTAAAAACTTTGTTTGTGCTTCTCAGCCAACAAGAGGTGATTAGACATCTTTGTAGATATTTCAGCTTTTAGTTACTTGCAAACGTTGACAGATTCAATAAGTACAAGTAGTAGAGAGTAAAACGGAGAGATGGAATGAAAAGAAATGAAGAATAAAAGACAAAACACTTCCACACACATTAGATTTTTGCTAAACGATGCAGCAGTTGAGGTGTGGTGTCCAAAGGGCAAAGAGGAGCAGTGTTCAAACAGAGCACAGGATCCTGCTATCTGCTGTTGTGTGTGTGTGTGTGTGTGTGTGTGTGTGTGTGTGTGTGTGTGTGTGTGTGTGTGTGTGTTCATGTGTCGTCATTCAGACCTTTGTCCTGGTCCCTTTGCCTCCAACAACAGTCCTATCTTGACACTGATAGAGACTATCAGGAGTGTGTGGACAGGCGATTATAATCGGACTGTGTATGTGCAGAAAAAGCTGATGAGATGGGCCATCTTGAACTTGAGGTCTGAAGAAGACGCCGTTTAAAAACATTAAACATAAAAAAATAACAAAATGTTGACTTCTAACTTTGCTCTTTAACTGCTGTTTCTATCAGTAAATGCAGGTGTTGCATAATCTGCATTATTATGACAGTTAATTTTATGATTTTGCATAATTTGTCCTGATAGAAGCCAGTAGTGTAAATGCTAAATTAAAGAGGCCCAAGTATTGAGCCTTGGGGAACTCCACATGTAATGTTGACTCCTTCGGATGCAAAGTCAAGGACGTCATTTCCCAACATGAATTTATCACCTTTGCCAACAGCTTGTGGACATGAAAGTACAGACATTTATGTGTGCAAATGCACTTTTTTTCACTGAAACTGAAGCCTTTTCAGCCTGATCTGATGTGTTTTTACCTCAATTTTCAATCTGCGTCTTTTTGCAACGATTTTAGAAACACTGAAGCCCACTGAGTCCAAACTTCCCCAGCAGAGTCCCAACCACTTAAGATTTTTATGCTAGCCACCAACCTGAGTATTTAAAAAAGCAAAACATAATCTTATTGTCTAAATGTTGTTTCAAAGCGTTGTCTCCAGATATGTTACTCTAGTGAAAACTAGTAATCTCTAAATCACTAACGTTCTAACGATCTAAAACAGTCAATTTTTAGTCACACAAGTATTTAAACAATTTGTTTTGTTGTATTTGATGAAGTGATTCATTTTTCTTCAGACTCTACATGATAACATGAGATCCCCAGAAATAGATTCCCAGAAATATTACAAGCAGTTCCTCAATGGTATCTATGCAGCTGTTTGTATGAATGCAAACGTAATTTTAATTTAAACAATTCTGCAAAACTTTAATCTGCATCGCAAAACAATCTGGATCTTAGAGTCCTTGTACCTGCATGTGTTTGGCGGTGAAAGGTGTCTAAATTAAATGATCTGGTTTCATGTCTCCAGATGTAAAAATATTAGAAACTAAAAGTGAAAAGCTGTCTTCTACACGTCTTTATATACAATATGTGAACTCAGTAGAGATAAAGTAGGTCCACGTTGTGAGTAGCAACGGCTGTGCTCGTCTCTCATTTTTGGGTAAACAGTGGATAATGAGAGCGGAGCTGCACCCTCTCTGCCTCTTCACCACCATAAAGTTTATTGGGGGGTGGATGCAGTAAAATGGTTTCAGCACAGAGACACAGAAATGTTTGTTGAGGAGGCGTGATGTACTCTGATAGCAGCGATGGACGACAGCCAGAGGATTCACCGAGTGCCACAGAGATGTTTTATAAGGTTTGTTCTCACGCAAGTGAGAGTTGTGAAAAACTGATCTTTACACCAGAATCTGTTGGTTATATTCACTATTTACAGATTTCTGCGAAAGATCAAGTAAAGCTAAAATTATGTAGAAACAAGACGAGGTAGACGAGTGATGTGCTGCTTGGATCTGCTCAGTAGAGCCTCTTTCAGACCCCTGTATGTTAATCTGATGGTAATTTAACATGTTGCTCTCATGTCTGAATAAAGCGCCCAAGCTATGAATATTAAACAATACAAAAAAGTTCACAACAGAGCTTTATAGTGAGTTTCAGCTCATTGTTTATCTGTCCGGCTGCAACTTTACTGTTCTGGTTCACTCTCAGCGTCTCATAGCGTCGTTTTCAGAGAGAAAAAGCTGTAAAAAAATTCACCAGGTGGACAGAAACACGACTCCACATGAATGATAATGTTGCTCCGTAACTGCTGGATGTGGAAATAAACAACTGTTTGCTAACAAGTTCAACATACCAAATTAAAAGCTGATGATATGTCAGAGTTGTGTTCACTACTTGTTTCTGATGGAAACTAATGGACAAAAAATTGCAGGTTTAAAATATTTTAGTGATTATTCGTTCATAGGACTTACTTTTCTAGTTCTTTAGCCCAATTTTCAAACATATTTTAATGTCAGACATTGAATGCAGACTGTTTACACACTGGGATAGTGTGTAAAAACCAGGAACAACTTCCAATACTGTCAATAAACCAGACCAAGCAAGACAATATATATTATTATTATGTATAGTAAATATCTGCTGGTTTAGTCCATGAGATATAATTTTATTTACATGCATGATTTCTTTATATTTCCTCATCTAGTGAGAACATGGAGGAGGTTCTCTGTGTTTATTGGCTCGTGAAGCTTCATCAGATGAAGAAATTTAACATCTTTTGTCGCTTTGAAACATTTAATGAATGTGAAACTGCTCAGTGAGGAGCATAAAGAGAGTTTTTATGACAGAGCGGTGACGGTGATAATGAGGAACAACATCCTCGGCTGTTATCATCGAGGTCAAATGTTCATCTGGCAGCCAGTCAGAGGCCAGTAAAGACCAGGATGTCGAGCACCTCGTTGCAAAGCTGGAAAACAGCAACCAACTGATTATCATTTCACTTATATAAGACAAAAGTTTGAGTTAATATCTCATATTTTTAATTATAACTCCAAACTTTTTTGTGTGTGTGTGGTGGGAATGAACATCAATAGATTCTGTTCCTTGGAAAATTTTCATATTAAACAATCATTATCACTATCAACAGTGTCAATATCAGATATCTGTATCAGTCTGTCCTTCCTGGTAACCCCACACACACACACACACACACACACACACACACACACACACACACACACACACACACACACTGGACATGCAGTCAGTGTGTGTTTGAGAAGAGACACCAGCGACAGCGTGACGACCTGACAGGGGCGGCGGCCATTTCAGGGCACATTTCATCTCTCCAAAACAAAATGGCTGACAGCAAAACATCGCGGTGATGACCTTGAACGAAACCGTTGGGCCTCAGGTTTGGACGCAGCGTTACACTTAAAAACCAAAAAGTCCAAATAATCATGTCGATGTGCAGTCAGACACCCGGTTTAACAGTTCAGTTCAGGAGCTCGTCCGTCTACGCTGCTGCTGCTAAAATCTGTTTGTAGCCCAATCAAAGATGTTTACATCATGTGTGACAGAGCCAATAATTAGAGCAAATAAAGGAAATGACAACAAAGTGAGCAAATAACTCTCGCCTCTCGCCGGTGTCCATAAACGCTCAAGGAATCGTCCCTTGCAGCAGCTCATCCAGACTTATACAGCCGCGTGTTTATGGGCCATTTTACCATAAACTTTCATTTACAATATACTTACTGCCCCTAATACGCCCCTTATTGGCCACATTGATTGTGGACAAACAGTGGAGTTGTAAAGGAGTAGTGCTGGAACGGTAGTATGCTGTAAAGAGCAGATAATAGTGAAGACATGACGGGGACTACTGGTATTCACCCAAAACAGCTCCGTAAAACTCTGCAGATTCTTAATGAGCTTCGGTCTGTTTGTCTTCAACTAATCTCGTAAGTTACAGCTCATCAGAGGTGGTGAATGAACACAGAAAAACACACAATGAAAATATAAATAAGAAAATTAGCTTAATTATTTTTTAAACACAGTTTTAAAAAAATTTAAAAAAAACAAAATTTCATGTAATTTTAGAGAGAAAAATAATGGAGACATAAGAAAAATGAAGCAGATTCTTAATGAGGTTTGGTCTGTGTCACAGTTTTTGTAAATGATAAATAAATAAATACACAAACATGCACAATGAGGGTATAAAAAATAAAGTATGAAAATGTAAAGAATTACAAAACAAATGTACAGTTTTATATGTAAAAAAAAAAATAATGGACAAATTATCAAAATCTAATACAATAAAAATGGGAAGAAACACACTTTTTACTTGCACTTTAAATAATATTTTCTTTACAAATACATGGAGTGAAAATCTTTTCAATTCACCTAATTTTTAAAAAATAATTAAGTTTTAGGTATAAATACATGAAAAGAGTGAATTTCAAAAATTACAAAGATTATGAGAATTTAAAAATACTGCATTAAAATGAATTTTAAAAAACACATAAATTGTATTAAAACTACATTAAAGTATAATTTTTTTTTTACAATTATAGGTTTTAAATATTACATTTTCTACTGTTTGTGTCTCCAGATGTTTTACAGCAGCTGTATTCAGCTGAAACAAGGAGTTTTATGAACAGTGATTACAGTCTATCAGTCGAGCACGTTATTGTCTCCAATTACCGCTCATCATACAGTAAAGTGCTGCAGCCCCATTAACCCACATCTCACACACTTATCAGCAGAACAATTTCAATTAAGTGAAGTTTATATTATTTTAGTGACAGTGTAATTTATTATTATTTTACTGCCTTTAATGTGAGAGGCGGCTTCACGTAACAAAGCAACGTGTGAAAACTGTTTATTTAATACTTAACTGCTAAAGACCACCTCATTATTTATTCATATTTTAAAAGAGAAAGGAAGGTAAAGTAAGGTTATTTTATTTATATAGCACCACTCAGACACAATGTAATCCAGAGTACTTTACAAAGGCATAGAAATACATTTAAAATAAGACAAAAAGACATTAAGATTGAATTTAAACAACAATAAAAACAACAAAACAAACAAAAAAAGGAGGGTGTTACTGCGAGGAAAACAACAATATATCAATTAATGAATTATAACAAATGGACCAGCTTGTTGATTTGATTGATCACCCGTGTCATTGATTTTGTCAATCAATTAAACATCAACTTCCTCAGATTATTGATTTGTAATTCTGAAAGTTTTTCTCTCCATTTCCCAAATTTGGTTTAAATTTTGAAGAGAAGGCAAAGATGATTTTAACCAGTTTAACATTTAATAAATGATTTATAACATAAGATAATGTAGTTATAAGCCGATATAAGGACATTTTTAAGTGTTTATTAATTAAAACTTGATATATTTTATATTATCACAGCTGTTTTTTCACTATATTAATTTCACTATTCATTAATTATGTTTTTATACAGCAGCAAACACTTATGAGTGCCCACAGAAATACATTAAAACTCTTAAATCTACTTATAACGACATAATAGTGAGTTATAAACCAATAATGGAATGTTTATATTGTGATTATTACTGGTTGTCATCTGTGTTTGTCTTCAGGATTCACCTGCAGGTGTTCGTTGGAAACACCTGACGGCCTGCAGGGCTCCAGGTTAGTGAAGTCTCTCTCCCTCCAGTTTCCAGTTTTGGTTTCTTTCATTTGATTTCATAAATTATATTTTGTTAAACATTAATGATTGTGCTTTTGTCTCTTTTTGTTGTGGTCACTTGATCATAACATTATACTGATTATAAATGCTTAAAAAGGAAGACTTTAAGTAACGTGTTACCATTATTTGCTTTAAAATAGTTTTTATTGACATATTTATTTTAACAGAATCAATGTACAACACTTCATAAACAAGCAGTATTGAACTTGTGGACACACTGATGAAAATTCCCACAACTGCTTTCTTTGTTTAATCATCCGCCGCTGTGGGAACAGAGAAGGAGAAGTTTGTGTCAGATATCGTGTTCTGCCTCCACATCCACGACCAGAAGTCATAAATACTGAAGTAATGTGGTGAATTAATAACAACATGAAGCTGTGGAAAAAAAAGACAGAATCAAGATCATTAAAAAAAGAAAGAAAGAAGAATTTTTATCAGTTTTATAATGAAATCAATCAAAGATACGAGAGAATAAAGTTCTTTATTTACATTTGAGAGATGCTAAAGTTGGGATGTTAATGATGATGAAAAACAGAAAGAAATAATAATAATAATAATAATTGAAACTTGCACACATATTTTAGAAATTAAACTGTTTCATTAGATGGAATATAATTAATTCAAATCTTATTTTCTGCTTTAGTCAGTCAGTCTGCTCTGACCTGCTTTTACCTGCAGTTTATAAAAGCTGCTTTAACTGCAGGTTCAGGTGTGTGTGTGTGTGTGTGTGTGTGTGTGTGTGTGTGTGTGTGTGTGTGTGTGCGTGTGTGTGTGTGTCCTGTCCGCCTTACCTTTCCCCCTCATTAACCTTTGTCCCGGTGATAGCGTCGGGGGTTTCGACACGACATTGCAGAACCCTGATTTCTGTTCAAGTTCATATTTGGCAACAGCAGAAGAAAAAAACAGACAGATTTTCTCCTCCTTTCTTCTTCTTCTTCTTCTTCTTCTTCTTCTTCATCCTTCGCCACCGTCACCACTGTGTAGAACCACAACACATAGAAGCTGCACACATTAAAGTAACGGCCATGTATCTGACCTTTGAACTCCCTTCTTCAGGTTAACTAATGTAGTTTTGCTTGTTGGTGCTGATACTGACTGTTCAGTTTTTGTATTTCTGTATTTCTATGACTGCAGAACTCACTCATCAACAGGTTTGATCACCTGTTTTATCAAACTTGTAATTAAACAATTACAAGTTCTACAAAAGAAAATAAATCTCTGTACTCTCACTTTTTTTTTTTTTTGTTGTTTTTCTGGACTGTAAAGTCGGTCGACTTCCTGTGTAGTATTAGACGACTCCTTTTTATGGCAGGATGGCTGAGAAAAATAGAGCCTCGCTCCTGTAATGAACCATAAATGGTTGTAAACGAAGACAACCAGATTTTAGAAGGGAAATGACAGACGTGTCTGTGGTTTAACTGGATATTTTTCTACCTGTTTGGCTAGCCATATACTTTACTTAAATAATGCATCAGTGTAGAAATGCAGTAAAAAATCCTGCATTCAAAATTTTAGTGTAAAAGTACATATGATGCAAAATGGCCCATTCAGAATCATATGTATTTGATTATAATTATGGATGCATTAATGTGTACACTGTGAAAATATCACGTAAACACGCTTATTGTTAAATGTAATTTAAATGTAATTTGTTAAATGTAATTTAACAATAGTTGATTAGTTGAAAATCATCTCATAAGTTAATTAACTCCACTAGAGATGACGAGTTCAATACATTTCAGATATTAAGTTAAATGAACGATAAGTTTACTGACTTCATATTGTTTTCATTATTATTAAGAGAAACAGCTGTGATTTGTCTCAACACGTATAAAAACACACAGCAAGTTTCCTTCATGTGTGTTTTCTTGAAACTACAAAAAAAAAAGAAAAGGTTTAATTCTGACATAATGCATTCTGGGAAGTCTGCTACTTAATTTAACTTTAGGTCAAAATGGATTGAAAATGAAAACTAGAAATTTTATGTTGAATTTGCTTGAAATGAATAAAACTTGTATATTTAAGTTAATGACAAATTGTTTGTTGATTCCACTAAATTCCTGTTTGTTGTTTTACAGTGTAAAACAATGTATTTTAATTACAACTACTTTATAGGTCTACTGCTGGTAATTTATGATATTACATCATAATTGATGATGTTGATTATACACTAACCGATCATTTTATTAGGATTTTTTTTCTGAGATAACAACAACATGAAGCTGCAGCTGTTTATAACCAGTAAACTACGTCTCTGCGTCTCTTTTCACCGTCACTCGTCGTGTCTTTTCTATCTTCTGCGGCTCTGTGTGTTCGTCTCCGGCTGTTAAACACAGTCAATAGTTAACCAATGAAAAAGTAAAAGGAAATCATCCTCAGTTATATTTTTTATGTGATGCTTGTGTCCTCATTATGATCCCAATTCAAGTTATAGATTGACTGTACATCTGTCAGTATGCTCTCCAGACTTCCTGTATCCCTTCTGGATAACTACGTTTGTTTTATTTGGCAGAAGAAGAAGAAAAGTTGAAAGTTTTGTGTTCAAACGTTTAATGAGAAAATCCCAACGTGGACGTAAGCAGGTGGAGAAATTTACAACTATGCAGCCTTGTTTTTAAAAAATGATTTATTATAGTTACATATTGAATATTTCTGTTTTTAATAAACATTCTTTCCCACAAGCTCACACATCGTCAGAGGTTAAAGGTCAGCAGTGGTTAATTATGAGAAAGAGCAGTGAAGATTATAGACGTTTATCATAAAGATGAGACCTTTCATTGGTTTTTGGAATGTTAACAAACAGAACTGTGCAAACATTTTAGGCACTAAAAGTAAAGTGAGGATGCTTTGAATAGTTTTTATTGATCAGTTAACTTGATACAAAGTTGAGTAAACAGCAGCAGTTCTCCTCGGTGTTTCAGGTCGGTTGTTCCTGCATCTTCTTCTTCTGCTGTTTCTGTCTCTTCATGTTAATCCCAGATTGACTCCATGATGTTGAGATCAGGACTCCTCGTTCTCCTTGTAGCTGAAGACAGATCTTTATGACTCTGGCTGGATGTTTGGGCTCGTCGTCCTGCTGCAGATGATCAGACGCCTCCCTGATGATGCTGCTGAATAACGGAGAAGAATCTAAACATCCTAAAACCATAGACTGTATAAAAATATGGACGTAATTACCGTGACGTCACCCGTTGGTTTCTGAAGAGCGGTTTTGAAGCTCAAAATGAGCCGCTCCTAACTCCCAGCCAATCAAAAATGGGCAAAGAGGCGGGCCGAATGGCTGAAACAAGCCACCTAGTGGCTGGCGGACCTGTCACTCAAAGCAGCCATGTCCTTCATTATGCATAACTTTACGGCTTAATAAAACTTAAACGGGTGAGTTATAAAAACATTCATCCCCCGTACAGTTGTCATGAAAGAGGAAATTAGCTACAGAGACCAAAACCGTTGTTTGTACCAGACTGTAAACATGTTTATTTCTGCTGTAAAGTTGGACATTTTAACATGGGGGTCTATGGGGATTGACTCACTTTTGGAGCCTCAAGTGGTTGTTCAAGGAACTGCAGTTCCACATCGGCTTCATTTTACAGCCCCGGAGGTTGCCGCTTGCCTAAAACACAGTCCTGTACATCCAGGATGGCTCATGTTTGAACTCGGGTTAAGTAAATATGCCAGCGAGCATTTCACATTGCAGCTCGTGCACAAGTATTAACATATTAATTGTAATTGTGAGTGATTGAGTGATTAGTCCCGACTTTGATCCAGTGACGACCGGTCAACCTGTCGGCAGCAGGACTGAAGTTCAGGAACACAAATGCACTCATTAGCTTCATAAAAGCAGCTCCTCCCTGTGTGGTTTGTCAAATATTAGATGATTAATGTATTTTTTCCGAATATTATTACCTCTCACACAAACAGACAGACAGATTACAGCAGTCTGACTGTTTCTGGTTAAACAGATTATAAACTTCTGGAGCCTCACTGACTGAAACACAGCAGGGAGGGGCTGCTTTGATGTGTGTGTGTGTGTGTGTGTGTGTGTCATTGTTTGCCATGTAATAATCTCATAATCTGACCTCTCACACATAAACATCAGTGACATTTTAACAACACACAGTTAACTTGAGTCTTACTTCACTCCACTTGATGTAAAAACACATGGCTGTGTTTGCCTGAGGAGGGGGGGGGGGTCAAAGGTCACGACCCCTAGACGACCGAGGAGGACTCGCACCTTTTGAGCCACTTAATGCTAAAAAATGCTAATTCTCCTAAAGCATGCTAATGTCGGGGAAGCCGGCTCCAGCTTCCCGCCATTGTTTACCCAGACCGCACCTGTGAAGTGTGGCCCGGCGCCTCAGAGATGCGGCGCAAGTTTTGACACCGAGAGGAGTTTGAACGAGAGAGAGAGACAGAAAGAAAGAGGAAGAATGTGAATGAGACGGAGGAAGGAAGAGAACAACGGAGAGGAAGAAGAAAAACAAACTGCTGAAATAAAAAAAGACAAAAGTCAGAAAAAGATGCTAAATGTCGAACTTCAGAGCCGATTTATTAAGTACAGAGACGTAATAATATGTTGCAGTAAAAGTACATAAGTATTATGAGCTTGATGTAGTTAAAGTATTGCAGTAAAAGTACATAAGTATTATGAGCTTGATGTAGTTAAAGTATTGCAGTAAAAGTACATAAGTATTATGAGCTTGATGTAGTTAAAGTATTGCAGTAAAAGTACATAAGTATTATGAGCTTGATGTAGTTAAAGTATTGCAGTAAAAGTACATAAGTATTATGAGCTTGATGTAGTTAAAGTATTGCAGTAAAAGTAGTGGTTTGGTCCCTCTGACTGATATATTATTATATATGACATCATTAGATTATTAATAGTGAAGCATCAGTGTTAGAGCAGCATGTTACTGTTGTAGCTGCTGGAGGTGGAGCTAGTTTACACTACTTTATATACAGTTAGCTAGTTTAGTCCAGTGGTTCCCAACCTAGGGGTCGGGCCCCTCCAAAGGGTCAGCAGATAAATCTGAGGGGTGGTGAGATGATTAATGGGAGAGGAAAGAAGAAAAAACAAAGTTCTGATACACAAATCTGTTTTCAGTTTTTGGACTTTTTCTCTAATCTTTGATTTTTGCTGAAATATTGGATCATTTGAACATTTATTGAAATGAAAGCATGTGAGAAGTTTAGAGGGAAAAATCACTATTTGGTGGAGCTGTTAACAACTCATAGACATGTGAAATGTGACCCCGACTACACACTGCTTTTTGTAAGACGTCAAAAGACAAAAAGGTTGGAAACCACTGGTTTCATCTTTAACAATGTGTTGTATTTTAAAAGCTTGTTATATTATCCATTGTGTCAAATCTTCATCTGAAAAGTAACTAAAGCTGTCAAATAAATGTAGTGGAGTAGAAAGTACAATATTTCCCTCTGAGATGTAGAAAGTAGCATCACATGGAAATACTCAAGTAAAGTACAAGTACCTCAAAACACTGCAGAAGCTCAGTACTTCAGTAAATATGACTCTGACTTAAATACAACCAGCAGTCACTGTTAATTAAAATACAGCGAATGTGGCTTAATTACTACTTTCAATAAAGTTTATTCTGGTCCTCGTGTCTCCAACGATAAACTGATTTGCAATCAGAAGGATCGAGTCATTAAAAATGATCATAACTGTGTCAAAAGATCCATAAAAGTCATTTTTTAAGAATCAGCAGTGTGTCGTATCTGTGTCGCTTCCTGAGCAGTCGATGCTCTCTGAAGATACGAGCGACAGAAAAGAAACGCTCTCCTGGTTTACGACTGTGACAAGCAAAGCTGCAGGACGACGGGCTGTAAAGGTTAATCATTAGAAACACACACACACACACACACACACATATATATATATATATGCACATAAAGCAGCGTACAGTTGTGGAGGTGTCGTGGTTCTCATGGCTTTATGGCGTGCAGGAGTGTGAACGTGTCTGTAAACACCGCAGGTCAACGCGAGGACGCCGTCGATGACGAGCTGATCGATGATTTTATTTAAAAATATGTTTTAATGAAGCTCAGCGGAGGGAAAAACAACAACAACAACAACACACAGTCTCCGCCTTTTGTCACGGTGACAGTTTCACTTCCTGCAGCACTAACGTTACAGTCAGAGAGGTCAAAGGTCAGAGGTCACATTCCCCTCTAGATGATGATAACATGAATATTACAATCAGTGTTTATTGTTTTATGTGACCCTGACATCAACTTATGTTAAATACTGTCTGTTATGTCTGAAGGTATTATGAAATATTTATAATTATACAAACATTTTAAATACTTTTCTCCCCAAAATCTGTGTTAATGTGTATTTTACAAAAACATCGAGACACAAAGTTATAGCTGATATATTAAGCTTTATTTATTTATTCAGACCTGAGAACAGATATGAACACAAGATCACAATAAAAATGATTCATTCACGTCACAAAACAACTTTAAAGTGTCGATAATCAATATTTTGACTCCTCAGTCTGATCTGTGTTGTAACGTGTCGGTCGTGTCTCGTTGTGATGAACCTACAGAGACTCTGCAGCTCCTCTCGGCTTTACGGAGCTTTATAGTGAGTTTCAGCTCATTGTTTATCTGTCCGGCTGCAACTTTACTGTTCTGGTTCACTCTCAGCGTCTCATAGCGTCGTTTTCAGAGTAAAAGCTGTAAAAAGTCGCTGTACACTACCTGCTCACAGTTAGCTGTAGACTAGCTGGTGAACATAGTGGAGCATTTAGCAGCTAAAGAGCCAGATATTTCCCTCAGGAGTTGGTAGAGAGTAAAAACAGAGCTAAAAGAGAGTGAATATTGGACTCACATTCACCAGGTGGACAGAAACACGACTCCACATGAATGATAATGTTGCTCCGTAACTGCTGGATGTGGAAATAAGAAACTGTTTGCTAACATGTTCAACATATCAACTGAAAATCTGAAGTATATCAGAAGTGTGTTCATGTTCATGACTTGTTTCTGATGAAAACATCAGTCACAGTAAAGTCACACAGAGGAATTTGTCTCTAACTTCAAGCTGTGTTGTCGTTCATTCCAGTACTGTGATGTTACTGGAAACCAGTCTTCTCCAGTTCAGAGTTTGTAGAAACCTTTAGAGAGATATTGTACTTTCTACTCGACAGCTGGAGTCACTAGTAAAACTTTGAGATTAAAAATTTAACATAAACTAACGATGATAAGCTTATAAATCACACTGTGAATCAGACGTCTATGAGTTTCATTAATAAAGAGACATTTCTCCTCTAAACGTCTCACATGGTTTCAAATAAATAACCGTTTGAGGACCAAAGAGGTAAAAATGAATCTAAATGTTTGTATCAGAACTTTATTTCCTCTTTCTGTCGTCAGATTCATCTCGTTTAACGTCTTGTAGTTCAAACTGCAGCAGCTACATCAGTAAAACATTCATAATCTACTTTATAAACATATTTAATCTATAATTAACAGCCAAATTAATACTTTTAATACTTTAGGTGAAGTTAGTCAGTAATACTTGTGTACTTTTGTGGTGTTTCTACTTGTATTTAAGGATCTGAGTTCTTCTTCACCTCCTCTGTCACAACCTTTACATGTGAAAGTTCAGCTGCTGTTGGTCAACAGTTGTTTTTATCGCAGCACTGTGGACTCGACTCGTTCTCCTCCGTCAGTCCTTTGAGAACATTAGTCATCTAGAAACCTGCCACGGCTCTTCTTCTGAGGATTTCGTTTGCTGACTAAAGCGATAAGACTCGATACCGAGCGTCTTTTATGACTTCTGGGAATATCTCTTATCAGCTCAGCTCGCAGCATTCACTCAAATGTAGTTTTTTTATGTATTTCTCCATATTTAACTGACTTTAATCTGCAGGAAGATGATAAGTTAATATTTATTCACATTTTAAAACACACACTAACTGTTCCTGGATCTGATTTAATGAAAAGTCCATAAAAATAAAAACTAGGATATTTCAGGAAGTTGTTTTAAAGGATCATTCTGCTGTTTTTGAATGTTTTTTTTCTGCTGCAGATGTTCAAAAACAAGACACAGCTGTTCATTTAACAAAGTCTGAGATTCAGAAACAGTATTTTGCAACATAAATATCTGTGAACTTTGTCAAAGTGTCGACCTCTAACCTTCTCAAAAACTATCATGACATAATAATTTGAATTCCTTTTTACATCATTTTACACCTGAAAGCATGAAATGTCACAAGTTTCATTGTGTTTGGAACATTTATTGTTCTTTGTGCTGTTTTACTTCCATATTTGTAATAATTTCATATTTAAAACTTGAGAGTGAAGAGTTTCTTTAGATAAATGAATAAATAAATTATGCAGTTTCCTTGTAGATTTATATCAATCTAGCAAATAACATATCATGAGGAAACTGGCTGTCATGCATGATAGTATAACAAAAAAAATGTATTATTACTGTAACACACTGACACTGCACTCTTAAAATCATGTTTCTTTTATCTTTATCACAACGTCGTATTTGTGTCTTTAGTCCTTTATTGTCTGATATTTGACACTTATCTTTTTTTTAGGAGAATATCATGTAATAATATACAGTTCATTACATTGTTTCATGCAGGATGCAGGAGGAGCTCAGACTCAGTGTTCGGTGTGTTTTCCTGTAGCGCCTCCTGCAGGTTTTCTTCTGTCTCTGCTCTGTTTCAGGGTTTGGTCCTCATTAAATGTCTCTCATGTAATTGAATAAAATTATTGATGCCAAAATGTAATAATTCCTCCATTAAACTTTTTTTTTTTTTTACTTTAGTTAAGTAATTTTACCTAAGTCACATATAAAATATTAAAATATCTGAACAGTTGCATATTTTGTAAAGTCCTAATGACGTAGTTGAAAGTATAATTCTGCTTATGGCTGCTTCAGGTGAAGCTTTGTGACACTGTTGGTTGGTTTAGACGACAATAAATCATATTAAAGGTAAACGAGGAGAGTGTTTCTATCGCTCACATCTTCAGAAAACATCAACTGTTCAGGAAGCGACACAGAGATCACTGCTGATTCTTAAAAAGATTTCAGATGAAGATTTGACACAATGGATAATATAACAAGCTTTTAAAATACAACACATTGTTAAAGATGAAACCAGTGGTTTCCAACCTTTTTGTCTTTTGACGTCTTACAAAAAGCAGTGTGTAGTCGGGGTCACATTTCACATGTCTATGAGTTGTTAACAGCTCCACCAAATAGTGATTTTTCCCTCTAAACTTCTCACATGCTTTCATTTCAATAAATGTTCAAATGATCCAATATTTCAGCAAAAATCAAAGATTAGAGAAAAAGTCCAAAAACTGGAAACAGATTTGTGTATCAGAACTTTGTTTTTTCTTCTTTCCTCTCCCATTAATCATCTCACCACCCCTCAGATTTATCTGCTGACCCTTTGGAGGGGCCCGACCCCTAGGTTGGGAACCACTGGACTAAACTAGCTAACTGTATATAAAGTAGTGTAAACTAGCTCCACCTCCAGCAGCTACAACAGTAACATGCTGCTCTAACACTGATGCTTCACTATTAATAATCTAATGATGTCATATATAATAATATATCAGTCAGAGGGACCAAACCACTACTTTTACTGCAATACTTTAACTACATCAAGCTCATAATACTTATGTACTTTTACTGCAATACTTTAACTACATCAAGCTCATAATACTTATGTACTTTTACTGCAATACTTTAACTACATCAAGCTCATAATACTTATGTACTTTTACTGCAATACTTTGACTACATCAAGCTCATAATACTTATGTACTTTTACTGCAATACTTTAACTACATCAAGTTCATAATATTTGCACTTTTGTACTTTTACTGTAGGAGGATTTTTCATGCAGGACTTTTACTTGTAGTGGAGTATTTTTACGTTGTTATATTATTATTATTATTATTATTATTATTATTATTATTATTATTATTATTATTAACTATCACCTGTTTGAATACTATTGTTTTTAGTAATTGCATTATGGGTCTTGTAGTCTCGTCTGTGATGATAATCTCGCGGGAAGTCCGTGTGAACTGGAAGCAGAAGAAGAAGAAGTGAAGGCGCTGCGGGGAAAATTAAAATGTCTGCTCCAAAAACCATCCCGAAAGATGCTCAGGTAACGTTAAGAAAACAGTTAGAAACAGTTTTTCCTCACTGAGCTGCAGTTTGACCAAATCCCGGTCGTTGTTTTTGTTCAGTAGCGCGGTTAACGTCAACAACGGATGCGACAAACGTTAGTTAGCTTGTGAAGCTAACGTAGCTTTCAGACGTCCATTCACAACAATAGCCACCAGCTAGCATGATAGCCTAGCCGGTAGCCGGTGTTTGGGTGTAAACAGAAGTGTCTTCAGTGCATATTTGGCTCCGAGTTTTTAAATATTCATCTCTGCTATAAACTGATGCGGGATTTATTAACTTTAACGGTACCTGTAGCTTTTATCAGAGACACCGAAACACCGGGACGTGACTGCAGAGGTGTTGCGGTTAAACTGTCATCTGAGTTTAAAACCAACCAGGGAAGTTGTAGTTTACTGGTGTTTTCAGTGTGTTCTGGTGTGTGTTGGTGTGATAAACAAGCTGCTGGTTGTTACTGAATGTGATCACAACCTGTTCACAGTGATGCACTATGTGGCCAATAGTATGCGGACAGATATTAAAGGACGCGTTCACTGTTTGTCGGACAAAACAAGACGATAATCACAGACTCTGGAAACTCGGGATGGACGTTTTGCACAATTTGCCGCACAAATAATCGATTAATTAATATTGAAAATAATAGTTAGTCGCAGCCTTAATGTCTCATAAGGCTCCAATGTTCAGCTGTTCCCTGTGGCTGCAACTAATGAGTGTTTTCATTATCGATTATCAGCATGTTTCCCCTGTTTTCTGATGTTTTATAAACCAATCGATTTATTGAGAAGGTAATCAACAGATTATTTTTATCATCAACTCATCTGAAAACTGTTTTCACTCTGGAGACGCTGGAAACAGGAAATTATTGATAAATTAGACAAATTCTCACTATAAACTGATCCTGATCATGTTGTTTTAGACTCTGCTGTGATAGTTCAGCCTTGAACCTTCGTGTAATCAGAGGGGGAGACTTGCTGCTTCAGTCACACCTGTTCCCACTGGACTGGGAGTCAACCAGTACAACCAGTCTGCTGCAATGGGGCAGAATTCAAACAGACAACCGTCCCAAACAGAAGCTTCAGTACAAGTACTCTGAAGTGTCAAAACACAGAGAAATGTACAACTGCAACAATTAATCAGCAGCGATTTTTATAATCGATTAACTGTTTCGAATCATTTTTAAGAAAAAAAAAGCCCAAATTCTCTGCTTCCAGCTTCTTAAATGTGAATATTTTCTGGTTTCTTTAGTTGTTTTTGGGTCGTGGATGAAACGACTTCTAGATGAATGAAATGAAAACATGAGTCGCAGCTCTGATGTTTAAATGTGTTTGTGTTGCAGGTGATGATCCAGATCCTGAAGGACATGGGCATCACTGAGTACGAACCCCGAGTCATCAACCAGATGTTGGAGTTCACGTACAGTAAGTGAACGTGGCTGTTTGATCAATATTCTCTATTGATCACAGACGGTTTGGTCTCCGGAGGTTTGACGTCGTTGTTTATGTGTTTCGCAAAAACTACAGACGGAACATCTGCTGAGAGAAATGAAAGATTAAAAATCAAATCAAACGATGGATTTGATTTGATCAGAGCTGCAACAATTAATCTGTTGATTGTTTCCCTGATCAATCGTTTCATCTATAAAATATCAGAAACCTTCAGATGTTTTGTTTTGTCTGATCAACATGTTCAGTTTATTGTCGTAAACGACAGAAAAGCTTCAAATTCTCACGTTTTATATTTTCTAACCTGCACATTTTCAGCATTTTTGCTTTTAAAAAATTATTGAATGATTTTTCGATTATCGAAATGGTTGCCAATTAATCTTCAGTTGATTGATTAATTGATTATCAACTAATCGTTGCAGCTCTACGTTTCATGAGTCGTCACTTTTCTTCCAACATGAATCGAGTCACGTTAACTTTCTTTTATCAAATTAGTTTTTTAAATTTAGCATTTAAAACGTATTTAATAATAAAAATCATGTTTATTGATTGAAGTAAGTTGAGCTGCAACAATTTGTCATTTAATCAGCAAATATTCTGATAATCAAGACATTGTTTTAATAATTTTTTTAAAGCAAAAAATGCTGCAAATGTTCTGATATCAGTTTCTCAAATGTGATGATTTGATGTTTTTATTTGTTTACGTGACAGTAGACTCACTAGTTATCATCAGTTTTTACTATTTTAATGTTAATTGACCAAACAATTAGTTAGTTGCAGCTCTGATATCAAATATTCACATCATACTTGTTTCTCTGATGAGTTTTAATAAAGATAATTAATTAATTACTGACTGAATCCTTTCAGTGTTTTTAACCTTTTGAATCCTGTTTTACGTCGTGACGATGAAACAAACTTGATTTTCACACGTTTCACGTCTGTTTTTAATGTTTTATGTTCCTCAGTCTGTTTTCATTATTAATTAATCTGCAGATTCTTTTCTTGATTAATCGATTAATCGTTTTGTCTATAAAATGTCAGTTTTTTTTTTATTCTTAGAGCTCAAAGTGACGTCGTCGATCAACAGTTCAAAGATCCTGAATTTACTTTCATGTTTGACACAGAAAAGAACATTTGAAGCATTTTTTAGATGCTTTTATATTGTAGTAATAGTTTCTGATTCACTTCCTGTCGATCAGCTGATCAAAGCTTTAACGTTCTCATCACAGGATACGTGACGACCATCATCGAAGACGCCAAGATTTACGCCACACACGCCAAGAAGTCCAGCGTGGACGCCGACGACATCAAACTGGCCATCCAGTGTCGTATGGACCAGTCCTTCACCTCGCCGCCGCCGAGAGACGTAAGAAGCCTCCTCGTCCTCGTCTCGCCGTCCGCCATGATTGTTTTTCTGAGAGCCGGTTGCTTTAATCTTTGATCTCTGCTGTGTTCAGTTCCTGTTGGAGGTGGCGAGGCAGAAGAACATGACGCCTCTGCCGCTGATCAAACCGTACACGGGACCTCGACTCCCTCCGGACCGCTACTGTCTGACGGCGCCAAACTACAGACTCAAATCTGTTCAGAAGAAGGTGAGAAGTCGTCGCTTCTCCTCCGAGTCTTTTCTTTCTCTCTTTTTTTGTTTTATCCTCTGAAACTGATGTTTTTTCTTCCCTCCAGGTGTCGTCGTCTGCCGGCAGGATAACGGTGCCTCGTCTCAGCGTCGGCGCCGTCTCCAGCAGACCGAGCACGCCGACCCTCGGTGAGCCTCTCGCCACGTTAACCTGTAGCGTAGCTGTGAGGCTGTAGAGGGCGCTACACGCTACAAACTACTCGTAGCCACCATGACGTCATTGACTGGTTTGTGGACTCTCGGCCGGTAGAGTCGCCTCCTGCTGGTCGTTAGAGAGAACGAAGGTTAACGTCAGTCTTCAGATCAGCAGCTTCCTGCTCGTTTAAAACACATTTTCTTGTATAAACGACTTTAATCCACATCAGCGTCTCCAGATAGTTTTTATTCTCTACTGAAACTGAAACAATCTGGTAAAATCAGACCACGTTTAAAACCTCGTTAAGTTTTTTTTAATCAAAGAAAACATCCATTCATTCTTCTTCTTCTTCTTCTTTAAACAGAGTCTGTGCTTCACTGCTGCTGGGAGTTAAATAATAATGAAATGAAACAGAAGTTTTAAAGTAAATGTGAGGAACAACAACAGTAAAACTGTTTATAAAAGTCATTATATGTTAAAGTGAAACTGGATTTTATTAGAGCTGCAACTAACATTTATTGTCATTATCGATTAATCTGTTGATTATTTTCTCGATTAATTGTTTTGTCCATAAAATGTCATAAAATAGTGAAAATCACCAGTTTTTATTTATTTCTTAGTTCAGTTTTTTCTGATCAACAGTCCAGAAAGCTTCAAATCTTCACTGTTGAGAAGCTGCGAGCAGAACTTCAGCTAATCGATCATCAATAATTGTTGTAAATATTAATAATGACGACATGAAGCTTTGATGCTGTTTAATGTTTATAAAAGTAATTTTCATCTCGTTGCTCATAAAACCTTTTAGTGACTGAATGTTTTTCTGAACCAGTAACAGATGTGTCTGTTGTTCAGTCCCAGTTAAACCAGTATGTGTGAGTACTGGATCTGTGTGTGTTTTTCTCTGCAGGAACTCCGTCTGTTCAGTCCGTCACCACTAAAGTCGGAGCTCCGGTGTCTCTGACGGGTCAAAGGTTCACCGTTCAGATCCCACAGCCCTCTCAGACGGCCACCACCAAAACCAGTAAGAACCACTGATTTACATCTGATACCAGTTTAATATCAGACTTCAACCACTGACACGGTTCTGTTTATCAGGAAAACGACGAGATTTAAAATCTTTATTTAAAAAATGTAGTTAATTACAAACTAAATGAAACAAACGTTGCTGCAACGATTAACGATTGATCATCAATTATTTAATAATTGATGAATCGTTTTGAGTCTTTTTGTTTAAGAAAAAAATAGTAAAATTCTCTGATTCAATTTCTTAAATTGAAATATTTTCAGTTTCTTTCGTCTCTTTGACGATAAACTGAAAATATTTGTGGACAAAACAAAACATTTGAAGACGTCGTCTTTAGGAATCACTGATCAATATGTTTGATTTCATAAGAAAATAATCAACAGATTAATTAATAATGAAGTTAAACAGCAGGAAACAGTTAATGTAGTTTAAGGATGTATAATTTATTTTAAACTATTTACAGTTTTTACAGGAAGGATCAATAAAACAAAACCAATAAATCAATAATAATCAATCAAAGTGAAAGTTCAGCTGCTCAAACTGAACAAACGTCTGAATATTAAAGATTTGAATCCTTGAAACAAACAAAGTTTATAAACAAGTGAAGATGTTTCAGCTGATTAATGTTATATTTAATGTTCTCGTCACATTATCAATATTATTATTATTATTATTAATCCAATAATATAATCAATATTGTAGAAAGACGTTTGTTTATCACTGACGTCTGAAACTGGAACGATTTTAATAATCAATTCATCATTTTACAACATTTAAAGAACAACAAAGATTAAATGATGTTTACGTTATTAAATCATCAGTAATAAACAGGTGAACATTAAACAACACCCGTAACCATGGTAACAGCACATTAAAGATGGCGACAGCTGCAACTAACGATTATTTTCATCATTAATCGTCTCTAAAACATCAGAAAACTCTGAAATATTCAACTTATTATTATGTAAAATAATTATTTATTCTCCTGGAATCATCAAATGTTTGCTTGAATTTATTAATTGATTATTTAATTAGTTGCAGATTAATTAACTTTTAATAATTAAATGAGCAACATTTGATTAAAACTAAAACAGATTAATGTGAAAATATAAAATCTACTGATTTACAGAACAAACTGTAAATAAATATCAACAGTCAACAAAGTGATTATTTTCTCAGTTAACTGATCGTTGAATCGATGAAATGTGACGTCTTCAGTTCTCTGTCAGATATTTGAGAAGGTGGATTATTTCCTGTGGACTGAAAGTTTAACCGCCGCGTTTCTTCTTCTTCTCGTCCCGACAGCGACGCCGTCCACGCCGGCCGTCTCCAACGTCCTCATCAACCCGTCTCTGATCGGCTCCAAGAACATCCTCATCACCACCAACATGGTGTCGCAGAACTCCGGCGGCGAGTCGCTGAAGAGGAAACACGAAGACGAAGACGACTACGACGCTTTATGACGACGAGACGGAAGACGACTTTTTAATAATCTATAAAAAAAAAACCCCAAACATCGACCTTCGCTACAGCTCGCCAGAAACTGAACTCCTGTTAGTTTGTTTTATTTTTTAGTTTTCTAGGACTTTGAATCTAACGTCACTTCCAGTCACACCAGTAAAACCAGTCTGCTGGGTGTCGACCAGTAAAACCAGTCTGCTGGGACGCTCAACAACCAGAGGAAGCTGCGCTCATGTTTCACTGATTTACAATAAACGGCATTAAAATAATAAAAAAAACAAAACGTGCTGCGACTCTTCATATAAAAGATGCTTTAAAGGAACATTTCACCCAAAATCTACATTTGAAACATTAATACTGATAAAGTTCATCATTTAACCTTCTGATGTAAAACTAAACTATAAAGTCTCTCAGTCAGTTCTTCATTAACTGGTGAAACAGAAAGTCAACAAACCTGCAGAGAGGTTTACTGGTTTACTGGTTTACTGGGTTCAAACTGGGTTTAATTTGGTTGAAAACAGCTGCAGTGGAGGGAAAACGCTTCCAGAGAGAGAACGAAGAGAAGAGAGGAAGAATTTCAGGATGTTACAGAGCAGAAAGAAGATTCAAACTACTGAGATCAAACTTACAACTAGATGAATTATTGTTCTGCATGTTATTAAAGTGTGATCTGTATCTGGAGGGAAAAACATGTTAAAAGGACGAGTTCCCAGTGTTCCCAGTGTGTTAAACCAGCAGTCAGGTGTCTGTAATCATTCCTCCTGTTCATACTGGATATTAAAAGATCCTTCAAATGTGCTTTCAATGCATTTAAAAGTCTGTGTGAGTCTTCAGCAGTCTGAGTTAGTCACATCAAGTGGATATCTGACACATTTACAGTCTTTTTAGCATCAAATTCCTTCTTTGTGTTTCCTCGGACAGTGTTTCCCTGTTGAGCTGCAGGTGGAAGTATAGTAACAAAAAGAGGAACTTTGGCACTAAAAAGACTGTAACGTTGAAAGATATCTACTTGATTTGACTCATTTGGACGCTGAGGCTTCAGACTGTGGATTTTGTCCTCCATCACTTCCATTGTAAGGTCATTATGAAGGGATCTTCTAATGGTCAGTATGAACAGGAGGAATGATTACAGCAAGAAACACAGCTTTAATGTTCATTTGATGACTGACTGTTGGTTTAAGACTCACTGGAAAAACTGTGAACTCGTCCTTTAATATCAGGTGTAAATGAGGCCTGAACTTTAAAAAACGAGACTGAAACAGGCTGTAAAAGATCTTTTATTACAGATATGAACATTACACACGATCGTCTTCTTAATCTGTTTAACGGTTGTTGACTTTGATAGAAACAGGTTTCTGCTGCTTCACCAGTTTAAATTTAAGACCTTAAAAGACATTTTTAATACCACATAGAAAACATTTTAATATGTTTCAAAGTATGAAAGATAAAAGTGAAAACCATTAGTGATGATAGAAGTGAAGTGTGAAATAAATGTGTCAGTTTATTGAAGTGTTTTTCACATTTTTGTCATCACTTCCTGGCAGTTTATAACAATCATTCCTGATATTATAACTAATAATGACCTGGATGTGGATAAACAGCAGAAGAAGAACTGATGAACAGATGATTGATCATCAATTAATTAATTAATTTAAGGTCAGAGGTCTGGAATAATAGAATTAAGGATTTTCCTGCCACGTTTTTAATGATGGCAGGTTAGAAAAAACATTTAAGACCTTTGTGAATGAAATTTAAGACTTTTACCTGCTGAGGAAACTTAAATCAATAAAAGACCTGCAGACATCCTGATCAATAACGAAGACAGTGTGGAAATCAGGAAGGAGACTGATTGATCCATCAATAAGTCTGTTAGTAAGTGACGTTTGTTCACCGTTACAGACGTCCAGGTTACATTTAACTTGTTTCAGAAGCTTTTCACTGTGTGAACATTTACAGACTAGACGTGAGCACAAACACGACACAACAGCCGGATCTGTTAGTTCATTTTACCTTTAATAATAAAAAGAAAACTAAAATAAAAATCTCAAAATAAAAAATACATGGCAAAACAATAGACTCTTAAATGATTATGAGAATAATCATGGTCGCAATGATGATACAGTAGAAGTAATAATAATAATAATAATAATAATAATAATAGTCACCATAATAATAATAATAATAATAATCAGAAGCATAATAATCATAATTCTTTTCTGGTGTTCGTCCCACCAGCAGAAATCACTTCCTGTCTTATAGACATTATGGTTAAGCATCGCACAGGCCGGGGCGTGGCACTTGTCAAAATATTTTCACACTTAGCAAAGTTACCCCACATATGCACGACAAAATAAGGACAGAATCACAGCTCGTACGATTCACAGCACTGCTTGGAAAAAAAAAAAAAAAAATTACAAATAAAAACTAAAAAAATTAAAATAAAAAAAAATTAAAAACATGCTCCGTTTCTGTTTCTTCTTCTTCCCTTCTGGGCGACGGTCGCAGCTTCAGTGACTGACTGAGCGAAGGACAGAGGAGGGAGAGTTTTGGCAGTTTTTTTAAGATTTAAAAAAAAACAACAAAAAAAAAAAATAGTTTGTTGGTTTTTGTGTGAAGCGAGCTGACGACCCGCGGAGCCTCGAAAGCTTGTCAAAAAAAAACAACTAAATTTCTAAATTTGGCCAAGCGTCAAAAAGATCAACATTCTTCTTCTTCTTCTCCTGAAATAAGCGAAACATAAAAATGCAGTTCTGTGGGTTTTTTTTGTCCAATGAAAGTGCAGTGCTTCTGTGTCATCTGAAATGTTGATCTGTGCAGTTTGTTTTTTTTTTTTAAGGGGGGGGGATAAACACGAAAAACTCGTTAAGAAACAAGATTTGACGGCGAATGTCGGAATGGCCCCTAACTACTCTTACCCATGATGCATCTGTGTTTAAGAATGAACATACAGAGAAAAAGATCTAGTAGAGGAATAATAATAATAATAATAATGATAATAATAATAATAATACCCGAGCTGCTGAAGTCCTTCACATCATGTCTGAGGTCACATGAGGAAAATAAGTTTAAATAAAAATGGATGATGGTCGGGAGAGGAGGAAGCAGGAGGTTCATGTGCTGAGAATCACTGGTGCTGTTTGGTTTGTTTTATCACATCTCTGGTGTTTCATTGGCACAGATCTCATGTTTAATTTGCTGATTTGTACCTTAAGTTTGTAAAAAAACAAAAAAAAATACACAAAAAATTGACCTTAATGGAAAAGGTTGGTGTTCTCTGAGGATCAGAATTACGACTTAAATCTTGAGGTTGAAGTGTTTTGAGAAAAAGTTGTACAAATGTAAAAAAAAAACTGTAAAATTGAGACTTTATTCAACAGCGTTACAAGAATATGTTGATACTTTACAAGAAAAAGTTCAAGATTGAGAATAAAGTTGTAATTTTAAGAGAAAAGTTGCAGGAATGAAGTCGTAATAATCATAACGAGGTGTTATGACAGATTTAACTGTTGGATAAAAATGTCAGAATTTAATAATTATAATGTTTTGATAAAGAAGTTAAAATGCTGCAGGAATAAAGTCATAATTTTACAACATATCTGAGATTTAAAGAATTACGTCGAAATATTTTTGAGTGTTATTTGATGATAAAGTAATAATAATTATGAGGAAAAAAAGAAATTTACAAGTAAACGAGTCAATAATACAGTAATTCTATGAAAAAAAGCAGCGATATTACAGGATAAAGTTGTAATTTCACAAAAACGTTTATAAGAATTACAGAAAGTCTTAAAGACTAAAGAGAAATTCATGAAAGTTGCTTGTTAATGAAGCTTTCAACCACATCTCCTGGTCTTCTTTTGATGGTTTTTTATTTACTAGAATTAAATCTTGTACTTGTTAAAAATACATTTTATTTCCTGCTTTTGAAGTTTTAAACTTGTGAGACAGAAAAACTGAATCCGTTTATCTCAAATAGAAGAATTTAATTACAGACTGAATTATTGGCACCTGCTGACATTTACAGTAGTTTTCTGTAATTTACTGCTTCGTAACAAAAACATCACTAACTTCCTCTCAGGCTTTTATTGAAATGCTGCAAATTCTGTATATTTAGTATGAATTTATCACAAAAACTGGCAACTTAAAGTTATTGGCAACAGTGAGATCCAGAAGGCACGATGCAGTTTACACAAGTGATTAAAGTAAAGACGCAGTGTTGTCGTGTTATCGTACGTATTTACTGAAAGTGCATTTGGGTAAATTTGTGGCAAGTGGGGATTAATATTTTAAACAGAAAGATGATGATGATGATAAACCAAAAAACACCAGTATTTCCCTTTAACAAGCTGCTGATGGCAGTTTAAACCAGGCAGCTAACTGCTCTGTTTGTTGTGAGTTTAGCATCAAGCACTTCAGAACATAACTGACGGAAAAGAAATCCACTTCAGACCAGTTTAAACCCAGTAAAGGTCAAATAAATCCGTCTGCTGAACAAGCTTCAATTTATCCAAAAGAGTCGAGTGACTCGAAGTCCAACTCTGGTCTAAAGTTTAATCAGAGTTAAAAAAAAAAAAAACAAACAAAAAAAAAAACGATTCCAGCGTGATCAGAGTTCAGGCTCCTTTAGTAGGTTTGCTGTTTTTAAATATTTTCCACATTAATATTTTCACCTGAAGTGTTATTTTAATATAAAACAATCACAATAGGACTTAGTGGCATCTAGCGGTGAGGTTGCTAGTGTTTGGTTTGTCCGTTCTGGGCTACCGTAGCAACATGGCGGCCTCCGTAGATATAAAGGCTCATTCTAAGGTAACGAAAACACGACGATTCTTATTTTCAGATGATTATAAACTAATTAAAACAAACTTATGAACGTTCTGCTGGACGCCACTAAATTCTACAAACTGCACCTTTAAGTGTAGCTGGTGGAAAACGTTTGGTCTGAAGATTCCTGCACATTGTCTTTATTTTATTAACGTCTTTACTAAAGTGAATATAAGTGATCGACGTTTTCAAACCTGCTGCACGTAGAAAAAGTGAGATTTGAAGGAAAAGTCTGGTGATGTTCTGTAATTTTATTATTATCAATAAATCCCCCCAAAAAACACCAAAACCAACGATGAACTGATCTTTCTAACAAGACTTTCTTCTGTAATCTCAGGATTACAACATGAACACTGCGCTGAGTTTCACTTTGCCTTTAAGATTTAATATTTTAATATAACGTTACGGCTCTGGCTTCCTGTCGGGTCATGTGCTCAGATCCTGGTAGTAAAATTTAACAACTTTTTACTCATAGAATTATGATTTTTATATTTAAGTATAACAACTTTTTCCTCGTACAATTATGACTCAGTGGTAAAGTTACAAGAATAACAAAATCATATTACGCAATTACTTCTTCAAAGTCAGTCAGATATTTCTCATCTTTAACGGTGATTAAAACCACAGTAATAAGCTGTAAATTACGCTGTAAATTACACTGTAATTACGCTGTAAATTACACTGTAAATTACGCTGTAAATTACACTGTAATTACGCAGTAAATTATTGAGCCTTTTTATATAAAATAAAACTAAATATTTGTGAGATGTTTATAAAGATTCACATCAGCAGGAACCAGAGCAGCAGAGAGTAACTAAGAGACAGACGGACGTCGTTGGTTTTGGTGTTTTTATGTAATTTGTTTATAATAAGAAAAATATAAAATAACACCAAACTTATACTTGTTAATCCACTTTATAGAAAGAATTATTTTAACCGTCATTTATATAAAACCTCGTCCTGAAATGACAAACACAATCAAACCGCGTAGTTGCACCTTGTGCTTTCCTTCAAGTCTGGATCAAAAATGAAACTATTTATTAATGAACCATTTAATAAAGATTTACTTCTTCAGTAGGAACCAATGAGCCACAGACAGAGCAGGGGAAAGTATTGAGAGACGGACTGACGCATTTGTTTTTGGTTTGAACTTTTCCTTTAAATGTGACGACAGAAAAAAAACAAACTTCTTTAGATGGGAAGTGTTAAAAATAACAACCCGACTCCGTCAACGCTGGAATGGTTCTTATTTAAAAAAATAAAAGAACAGGAGGAGTGAAGGGAGGGAGGGTAAAAAAACAAAACAAACAGTGCAGCGGACAAAATGTGATGACGTGACAAAAACATTTCACAAAATGTGACGACGGGGGGGCGAAGCGGAGAGTGGATGCTGGTGAAATTGAACTTCAGTTGCCTGCGTAAGACTGAGTGAGTGTGTGTGAGTGTGTTTCCTCCTCTTGCAGCCATGATGTAAAAAAAAAGCATCTACAGTTATGTACTCGAAGAAAAAAAAAAAAAACGGCGATCACCACTGAACACAGATCTCTCTCTCGACTGCTCGTAGAAGATTATTTTTTTTTCTATGTTTCAAATATATATTCTGTTTGTACAAGACGGTGATCGTCGCCGCAGGAAACGGGCGACATTCAAAAAAGATTTCAAAGTAAAAGAGGACGAACGCTGCGGCTGCTGCTGCTGCGCCTCTTCAGCTTCCTACACGTGTTTATTTTCTTCTATTTTAGCTGATCAATCAATTCCTTCACATGTTAAGCCCCGCCCACGCCTTGAACGTGTCGACTACAAAAGAAACAAAAACAGCAGATTCAGATCCAGACCGCCATCATCTGTCCTGCAGCTGGTTAACATTTATCAGCGAAAAAAAAAAAAAAGAGAAACAAGAGAAGACAGATGGAGAACAAGGCGGCGAAAAATGACGGCGGCGGCGGCGGCGGCGTGACGAATGGCTGAAGCAAGAGAGGAAGAACACCACCGAGCCCCTGCGAGGCCTCCGTCCAAACATGCCCTCATCCATCCCCTCCACCGGGGAATGTAACGTGAAGAGTGTGTGTGTGTGTGTGTGTGTGTGTGTGTGTGTGTGTGTGTGTGTGTGTGTGTGTGTGTTGGTGGTTTCAAAGCGAGCATATGAAGGGTTGGCGAGCTCCTAGCAGTCCTCGTCCTTGTCGTCCACGACGCCTTTGAGCCGCAGGCGGGCGAAGTCCTCGAAGACGAAGTCGTCGTCCTGGGAGATGCTGCTGAGAGGACGAGGAGACGGTTTATTTACCTTTTATTTATTTATTTATTTATAACAGTTTCAAACCCTAGAAAACATCGGACGGATTCAGGTTTCATGCTTGAGGACATGTGGAGCTTGTTGCTGTCGGGACCAGATGTGAGCAGCTGTTTTTCAGTGAATGTGTGTGAACGTCGTGAAGAAGAACATCTTCATCATTTTTTTTTTTTTTATCTTAATAAACTCGACTGCAGGCTGGATACTCACTTTGTGTCGAATTCTATCAAATTGGTGTCGATGGGGGGGTCCATCTCTGGCACAGCTGTAACACACACACACACGTGTATTAGCATGACACCACTGTTTCCATGGAAACTGCCTCTTGTCTCCATGGATATTGAGTGCATGTTAAAGAAGGCGACGAGGATGACAAAAGGGCAGAGTTACATAAAGGCTGTTAGAGCAGCGTGTGACATCTGACGCGTTTGTGTGAATAAATCCTCGGCTGACGACGGACGGACATCGTTAACCTTCAGGTGTGTGAACTCACCTGACTGTGGGCGGGACACCGGCGGCTCCACGGGTTTAGGATGCATTAAGATGAAGGGCAGCTCCACCGACACGTCTCTGGAAAAACAACAAACAAACACACACAACGTCACTTAAGCAGGAAATCACCTCTCAGACAACTTCCTGTTCTCCTGTTTAACTCCGGAGACATAAACAACAACACTGAAACATCATCACCTTTTACCAATGATATGTTCAACATGTTAGCAAACAGTTGATTATTTCCACATCCAGCAGTTACTAAGCAACGTGATCCTCCCATTGATAATGTCAGTAATCACATGTGGGGTTCCTCAGGGTTCTGTTCTCGGTCCTTCATAGTTTTAATCTGGTTAAAGCTGCCTGAACTTGTTTTCAGCAGAATAGTCTATAAAAACTACTTCTGTCATATTATCAGCTTATAAAGTAGTTGTGGCTAACATGTTAGCAAACAGTTGCTTATTTCCACATCAAACAGCTACGGAGCAACATTATCGTCACATTGATAATGTCAATAATTACTTGTGGTGTTCCTCAGGGTTCTGTTCTTGATCCTTTATAGTTTTAATCTGGTTCAAGCGACTTGACATGATGTTTTTTGTCCACTTGTTTTCAGCAGAATAGTCTGTAAAAACTACTTCTGTCATATTATCAGTTGTGGCTAACATGTTAGCAAACAGTTGCTTATTTCCACATCCAGCAGTTACGGAGCAACATTATCATTCATGTGGAGTCGTGTTTCTGTCCAGTATTCACTCTCTTTTAGCTCTGTTTTTACTCTCTACCAACTCCTGAGGGAAATATCTGGCTCTTTAGCTGCTAAATGCTCCACTATGTTCACCAGCTGGTCTACAGCTAACTGTGTCTGTTTGCAGGTAGTGTAAAGTTGCAGCTGATAAGATAAAATGAGCTGAAAGATGCTGAAACACTAAAGAAAGGTGAGTTTGTCACTATAAGTGCTCTGTCTCGTATTTATCCTTTGCTAAAATGAAGAGTTTGCTCAACGTTTTTTTAATTTTAGAGGCAGAAACACACAGGAAGTGCTGATTGTTTTTCAGCAGTAAAGACTCATCAGACACGTCGTTTGTGCCGTGATGAATATTGTTCAGCTTTCCTGCAGTCAGTCCATCAACACGGAGGTTTAGATACTATTAATTAGTCTGACAGCTTTCTGTTGTCATGTGTTAACAAATAAAGTAGATATTTAGTTCATGTCGTGGACAGACAGTTTATTAGGTACACTTAGCTGAAGCTAATGTAGTCGTGCAATAATACCACAGTCTTACAGGAAATATGATGTTCTGCTTTTGCTGAAATTGTTCTCATTTTACTTCATGATCATCTCCGAGGCTGCAGTTTTCCTTTATACTGACACGTTTTCATCCATTTATATCAGTGAGTGTAAAAACAACACTGCTTCAATCCAACAGCAGCTTCAAAATCACTGTGAAGTTAAATCAACAAGTTTAATAAAAAACTAATTATAAGCTTGATGAACGGAGGATTTACTGCAGGGCTTCTGCATTAGTTTTAGATACGTGTACCAAATAAACTATATTGTTGGTTGTGACTCTTCACACCGTGTGCATTTAAACCTTCAGTGACGTCTTGTTTTGTTTGTGCAGCGTGTTAAACTGCTGATCTCAGACCGACGTCACACTGAACACAAACAGCCTGGTTGTGTCGATGTTTTAAACTACAAACAACAAAACTTCTCAAGTTCATCACGAGAGTGAAGCAGGTGTGATATGACGATGTGTATCTAATATGTTTATTTCGTTATATCGTAAATCACTCTTACGGCAATATTTTTCATCATTTGAAGTCCATCTTTTGATGAATCATATTAATAAATTACTCTTCTTGGTTATTTTATTCACAAAGTTTATTACTGCTCTTACAGTAACTGAGTGCTGAGCGTTTAACCTGCGGTGAAACACGGAGCGCAGGAGAGCAGCGCAACCACGAACGACAGCAAAACGCAGTAGAGACTTGAGTTTATTTATGTTATTTACCTCGTTTATGTGAACTCGTTTCATTTCAGCTCAGCGTGAGAGTCTCTGCTGCGTTACGCTGTTATTTACGGTCGCGCTGCTCTGTGCGGTTCGGCGAGGGGGCGGGGCTGAGTGTGTTTGCTGCGCACAGCGGAGCAGAAGAGAGGCAGTGACAACTACACTTGTTACGTTTCTGTTAGACAACAAATATTATATTGTTGGTTATTCAATATTTATATTTTTTCGTGGCATTTGACGAACAGCATTTCCCATCAGCCCACAGATGTTTCTATGCATGTAATGTTTATATGTGTGTGTATATAAACACATATATACTGTACAAATATATTATTTTATTGTATTGTTGAATACTTCCACATATACTGGAGTAGAAAATAATTTTAAAACTTATAATCACAACAACTTGAATGCTGTAAAAGTGTTTAGACAGCAGAGTTTACAAGTAAAAAGTAGGAAAAGTGACTTTAGAAGAAAGTGTTTTATGTGAATTTTATGGATATGAATGAAACTCTTAATGGGAGCTGTCGTGTTTTTAAACGCTCACAATCGTTTAACTGTTAAAGTCAGAAAGTCGTCTGCTTCTAATCTGCATTAGTGATAAAACATGGAGAGTAAACTCCATTTTTTCATGAAGCAATGAGAGTTAGAGCTACAGACGCTAAACAGGAAGTGACGCAGGACTTGGTCTCTATAGTATCAGCTGGTGTTTTGGTCATGTGACACGTAACAGATCATTTTCTCATTAAAACCAGGCTGTTTGATGTGTCACGCGTGCTGTCGGCTTCAGATCAGACTGAATGAACACTTGAGGCTGTCAGTCACATTTACCTCTCCAACATGCCTCGCAGCAGCCTGCAGGAGGGGGAGAGGAAGAGGGAGGAGGAGGAGGAGGAGGGGGAGGAGGGAGGAGGGAGAGGCACACAGAAAACCAAAAACACAAGAGGGGAGATGAAACGAAAAAGCAGGAGAGGGCGACACGTTCGACAACACGTTCACAACCTACAGTGGAGGCAAACACAGTGAGGAGCAGCGGCAGCAACAAGCAGACCGTTTCCATGGTAACCGACACTGACAACAAGGAAGTTAAGAGGCAGGAAGCTGCGGCTGAGCTGCACCGACACGAAGCCGCTGATGGTCAACCAGGATTTTAATCTTGTGTTTGTTTTGGAGGATCAGTGCTGATGTGTCGGTTCTTTCACTCCCTCGTGACTGTAAAGAGATTTCATTCTTAAAATTAAACTGATTAAATTCAACTTAAAACCAGATGTGATGTAAACCCTGAAAGCCAAATACATCCAGACATGTTTTGAGACATAAAAACTCTATAAATATGTTTTTTGGGAGTTCCTGTACGTGAGTCAACCTCTGTCGTTGCCTGGGAAACCACTGGTCGCGTGGCTCCGTTAAGGAGTATGTTTGCGTAGCGAGCGGGAAAGAGCGAGGAGCAGAGAAGTGACAGTGGATGCGAGCGGAGCAGAGGAAAAGGTTAGTAGTAAGTTGTCAGTACAGACTACAGTGTGTCAGTTAATAAATGCTAAAAAGTCACATCTGTTGTTTCCCCTAATGCTGGAAAAGTAAAGGAGGTTAGCTCCAAAGTTAGCAACAATGTGTCAGCATAACCTGAAGATGCTAAACAGAGAAATGTGTAGCTGCCGAGTTTACTGTGCTCTCTGTCTCGTTACACCCCCCCAATTAATTAGTTGAAGATTATGTACGATTTTAGTCGACCAAGATTTTCTTTGGTTGACTGCAGCTCTACTTTTAATGTCTTATTTTGTCCGACCAACAGTTCAAAACCCCAAAAATATTCAGTTTACTCTCGTTTATGATAAAGAAAAACATTAAATCATCACATCTGAGAAGAAAAAAACTAAATTTTGTCATATTTTCTTTAAAAATGTACTAAAATGATTATTCAAGTCTATTCTAATTCTAATGATTATTCAATTAACTGTTAATGGACTTAATTAGTCGCTGCAGGTTCACATTTCACTGAAACTGTTTCCTTGATTCCTCGTCTGTCACATCGTTCCTGACGTATGACGAATGAGAAGCTCCGACAGTCACAGAAGAAGAGTAAAAACACACTTTTTATCGTCTTTAAATGAACTCAGATTGAATTTAAACTGGATTTAAAGTGAATCTGATGCAGCTCAGCCGAACCTGTTTCATCGAGAGGAGTCTGAAAGAAAAGAGCTCAAAACTCCACTGATGACTTTTAACTGGAAACACTGAGGCTGAGAGGACAGGAAGTGATGTCAGCAGAGCGGTAGGGCGTGTGTGTGTGTGTGTGTGTGTCGTACCCTCCACGTGAGACCACCAGTTTGACTTTGACTCTGTAGGACACCAGGATCCCCAGAACCTCCTTGTTGGTGACGTCCTTCACACTGAAACACACAACAGAGCGCCGAGGTCACGTGACTCTGACAACACACCTGTACGTGCTGCGTGTGTGTGCGTGTGTGTGTGTGTGTGTTACATGGTGGAGGAGGCCAGGTTGGTGTCTTCATGTTTGAGCTTCCCGTCCAGAGCGAGTCCTCTCTTCTCTCTGTTCTTGTCGAGCGTCGGGGTCAGAGTGTACACCTTACAGAAGGTGGAGCTGGACGACACCTGGTCACTACGGAGACGACACAGCTGTCAATCACACCGCTAAACCCCGCCCACACAGACTCACCTCAGAGCGGTTAGATCAGATCCTCTATCTCTGGTTTACACATGTATACATCTACTTTACCAGTTTAAACTCGTTAGATCCAGTTTAAACCAGTTCAGTTCTGGTGTAAATGAGTTTTAAAGAAGTTCAAACCAGTTTAAAACCAGTTTAATCCAGATTATTTGTGGTTTAAAGCAATTTGTCTCTTGCTTGAACATTTTAAACCATTTTCTATCTCATTTAAACCACTTTAAAAGTAATTTAAACCAGTTTAAACTACGTTAAAACAGCTCAGTGTTAAACCAGTTTAAAACCAAACTAAGTTTAAACCAACTTTAATCCAGTTTATCTCTGGTTTTATGTCATTTAAACAGATTTAAAATGTGTTTATTTATTGTTTATACTTGTTTAAATCTTAATAAAACCAGTTTAAAACCACTTTAATCCAGTTTATCTCTGGTTTTATGTCATTTCAACAGATTTAAAATGTGTTTATTTATTGTTTATACTTGTTTAAATCCTAATAAAACCAGTTTAATCCAGATTATCTCCTGGTTAAGAAATGTATCCCTTTATTCAACAGGTTTTAAACCAGTTTCTATCTTATTTAAACCAGTTTAAACAAGTTTAAACTTACATTCAGATTATCTCTGGTTTAATGTGATTAATCTGTCTAATCTACAGCACATTAAAACTAAATTTTAAACCAAAATAAACAAGTTTAGAGAAATAAACTAGAAATAAACCATTTTTTAAGTCTTAAATATCATTTGATTGATACTTTTTCTAACTTCAGTAACTCTGAGCGGATTCTTACTGGGAACACAAGAAGATGAAACTGGGACTTACTCTGCCTCCAGCTGGGCCACTGGACATTTATACTGGGCAGTACTGAACAGGCAGATATCTGCATACTGACGCACTGCAGAGAGACAAACACTTAGTGAACATTAATCACTTTACACCAGTAAATCCTTATTTTAAACTCTCTAACGAGAGATTCATGAATAATAAACAGACACATTTAACTCAGTCAGATTCAACTCTGTCCAAATATTCACTTTCCCCTCTATTAGCTTCATTACGACTGTTGTTGTTTTGGTTTCTGATGTTACAGACGTACCGGAGATCTTGACTCTCTTGACGGTCTTGGTCGAGTTGTTGGTGACGTGAACGTTGACGCTGATGGGCTCTCCGTGGTAATATAACTACACACAATGCATCATGGGAAAAAAAACAAGATACTCATTAGTGTTATCTGCAGTAAAAGTACATAAGTATTATGAGCTTGATGTAGTTAAAGTATTGCAGTAAAAGTACATAAGTATTATGAGCTTGATGTAGTTAAAGTATTGCAGTAAAAGTACATAAGTATTATGAGCTTGATGTAGTTAAAGTATTGCAGTAAAAGTAGTGGTTTGGTCCCTCTGACTGATATATTATTATATATGACATCATTAGATTATTAATAGTGAAGCATCAGTGTTAGAGCAGCATGTTACTGTTGTAGCTGCTGGAGGTGGAGCTAGTTTACACTACTTTATATACAGTTAGCTAGTTTAGTCCAGTGGTTCCCAACCTAGGGGTCGGGCCCCTCCAAAGGGTCAGCAGATAAATCTGAGGGGTCGTGAGATGATTAATGGGAGAGGAAAGAATATGTATATATATATATATATATATATATATATATGTGTGTACATGTGTACCTCCTTGTCCAGGGAGGCCTCCAGGTGCAGGGATCTGTCAGACATCAGGAAGCTGCGGGTCGTCTCCACCATCGGTTGAGGACCAGGCTTCTCTGGAGCGTACTGAACCTTCCTGATCACCAGACGCACCGAGTTTCTGCACACACACACACACACACACACACAGGAAATGAGTCCACTTTCTCCTTAAACAATCACTTCATTCATGTCAACAATCCAGAGTTTCCTGCTGAGCTTTATTTTGAAGGTGCAGCAGCAGCAGTAAGAACTTTTAAGTACTGAAGTTCCTGCTTGTGTGACACGTTTCTGTTTCTGCAAACTGCAGCTGCAACGATTAATTAAAACAGTCAATCAATATTAAATTAACAGCCAACTCTTTTGATAATCAATTCTAGCAAAAATGTGAGAACTGCTGCTTTTATTTGTCTTTAACATCATTATAAACTGAAGATCTTTTGGTTTTGAACTGTCGGTCAGAAAAAAAAACATTTGTTGACGTCACTTTGAGCTCCAGGAAACTGTGATAATAAATACACAGAGGAAAACACCGGCTGATTAATGGATAACGAGAATAAAGTTGCTGCTCTGCTGAAAGCTGATTGGTCGATCATTGACACATTTACAGTCTTTTTAGCATCAAATTCCCTCTTTGTGTTTCCCTGTTGAGCTGCAGGTGGAAGTAAAGTAACAAAAAGACTGTAACGTTGACAGAAATCTACTTGATTTGAAGCTTCAGATCAACTTTTAAATACATTGTGAGGTCATTATGAAGAGATCTTCTAATAATCAGTATGAACAGGAGGAATCATATGTTGGTTTAAGACTAAATTAAAATAATAAACTTCTCCTTTCAGACTGCAGGTGTTTGGAGGTTTTTCCAGGTTTTTTCCAGCTTCGGGACATAACGGAGTCACGATCTCTTTAACAGTCGCTGCTCTCTGCAGCCGACCGGAATGATCTTCCTCTTTCTTTCTTCTTCTTCCTCTTTCTTTCTTCTTTCATCTTTAAAACAACCTGTTCATGCTTTTCATTAGTGTGAATCTGCAGTTAGAAGATGAATTGTTTCTCTCGGTACTGATGAAACTGATCTGATGAAACAGGGTCATTTCTCATTTTCTTGCATCCGGTTTCTTGTTCAGCTGCTGATGGTGAGAGATGGTGAGAGAGACGCCTGCATGTCTATCTCTAATGTCTTTATTATAAGTGTTATTATGAGCTTTCTCTCTTATTCA
Source organism: Thunnus thynnus (assembly GCF_963924715.1). Taxonomy (NCBI): domain Eukaryota; kingdom Metazoa; phylum Chordata; class Actinopteri; order Scombriformes; family Scombridae; genus Thunnus; species Thunnus thynnus. The sequence goes on from NC_089529.1 coordinate 29,757,574, forward strand.
TACAGTTTCTGAATGTTTATGTAAAATGACATCTCTGGCTCTGGTCACACAAACAATAAACCTTCATTTATTATGAGCTCAGTCTCAGTTTGTTCTCCGCTCTACACATAGTGAACAGTGAATGATTGTGAGCTGCTGATATTTCACATTCAGACACGTTTGGTGTCCTCAGACCGGAGCCGCTGGATAAATCAGGATCAGACGTCACATCTGCGTTATCTCGTTATCCGTCTAAAGAGCTGATCGTTATCTCGTTATCTCGTTAAGCCGAGTCAGCGATCCTCACTGTTAGAAGGAAGCAGCAGGTTCACTTTCAGTTCAGGACTGATGAGACGCTGCTGACGGTCAGCGACAGGAAGTCAAAACCACAAATTCTCCTTTTTTTTTACATTTCATTTCTACATCGACGTCTTCGTTTAGTTCATGTGTCACAACGTTAAACCTCAAACATCCGAAAATCACTTTACTGACGACTGAGCATTCATTTCATCATCGGTTCGTTATTTTGTTTCCATTAATCGATTAGTTGAGCAGCCGCCAGTCAAACCAGTCAAACCAGTCAAACCACTCAAACCAAACAGCTGCAAACTCAAACTAATGAAGATCATTGAAGTTTAAGGTTGTTTTTAAAGAGATTTGATGGTTTCATTGCTGCTTTTCTTTCTTATTTTTGACAGGAAGTAAAACAATCGTTATGTTTCAGACTGTTGGTTCGACATCACAGCAGGTCTGAGGAGCTGTGAACGTCGTTGTTTGATGTTTTTATGATCAAAATAATCATCAGTTTCAGCCTTGATTTACACAAAAGGTTACATCCTGGTTATAAACATCTGTTGTAAACGGCGTCTGACTCCAGGATTCCACCGGGCGCCGCGTTCCGGCTCTGACGCGGTTTTGCTCCGTCCGCTGCACGGCGCCCTGTTCCACCGGGAGCGTGTCAGAAGCGGAGCGTCTTCACTGCGGGGAAGCCTTCCGCCGTTTAAAGTCAGTTGCACTCCTACTACAGTAATTACAGCAGCCTAGCCAAAGCTGATAAAGTGCCTTAAGGCTACCGTAATTATTGCAGTAGCAGGGCAACTAAACTGCCCAACTTTGTGCTTCTATGGTAAAGTAGCTACATAGTTAAATTGTTTCTTTATTCATCTGTTTTAACTGTGTTTATTGTTGATATACGACCAGGAGTCTAGACAGGGTGTTTTATTTTGAAAAATGTCCCAAAACTCAACATGACGTCCTTAAATGTCCACAAAGATCTTCAGTTTACTGTCATAGAAACTAAACGTTTTAGATCCAGAAACTTCCTCCGTTAGTCCCTGTGAACCAGGTCCCTGCAGGTCTCAACTCACCTCTTGTGAATCTTCTCTTCTATCGACTTGGCGCAGAAAGCTCTGATCTCGAAGTCGACGCCGCAGGCCTGCAGAGAGACGAGAGAAGAAGAGAAGAAGAAGAAGAAGAAGAAGAAGAAGAAGAAGAAGAAGAAGAAGAAGAAGAAGAAGAAGAAGAAGAAGAAGAAGCATCTGTGTTGTTTTATATTCTAATGTGAGTCACAAACAGATCAGATCTAATTTACTGAGTCTCTAAATAAACTTTTATCCACTTAAACTGATTTATCTCAAATGTTTGTGGTCTGACCGACATTAACTGAAAAGTTCTCCAGAGAATCTTATTAAATGTCTTTAAATGTTCTTGTATATCATTTTATTTATATGTTTCTTTATTGCTGTTATCATATTTATTTTATATGTTAAAGATTATAAACACACAGAAACTTTCACAAATGTTAGAAGATTAAATTCTGAACTTTTCATCATTATTTATATTTAACTAATTTAATCATGTTTAGACTGTTTGATGTTTCTTAAATGTTTAGATTTACTCGATATAGAAAATCAAAGTGACAGGATGCAGCAAATACAAGAAAATACTGAATCATTTGATAGTGATTACATGTGAACTGTGTGTGTGTGTGTGTGTGTGTGTGTGTGTGTGTGTGTGTGTGTGTGTGTGTTACCTTCCCAGTGTCCTCTGGTCCGGGCTGTAAAGTGACTGAACACGGGAGGTTCTGAGGAATCTGATTCAGGAGGAAAAACAACAACAACAACAACAACAACAGTCAGAGTTTATTCATCCATCAGGCTGAACTTCAACTGACTCTTATTCAAAAATCTTCGACTTCTCTCTAGAAATATTATAACAATTATTTTTTTCAACAAGTCATTATCGTCTGAATCGTTAATTTCAACAACTCTGAGCTTCAAACCGGCTCCGACACAAACCAGACGGTGACATCACACGTCGCTACGTCTTTATATACAGACTATGAATGATAAAGCCACCAGTAAAACCAGTAAAACCAAACAGCTGAAATCTGTAACTTTCTGCAAACTCAAACTAAAACTAATGAAGATAATTGAGAATTATTGTTCGTGAAGATGTTTAAAGGTCGTTCTTAAAGCAAAAATGCCAAAGATTTGATGGTTTCAGGTTCTTACATGTGAAGATTTGCTGCTATTGTTTCTTATTTTTGACAATCGTTACGTTTCGGACCGTTGGTTAAACATCACAGCAGGATCTGAGAAGCTGTGAACGTCGTTGTTTGATGTTTTTATGATCAAAATAATCATCAGTTTCAGCCTTGATTTACACAAAAGGTGCATCAAACATCTGTCGTACTAGTCTCCTTACAGGAAGTATTGATCTGACTGAACGGCAGCAGATTATAAACCGCTGTCTTCTTTCAACAGATAATAATAATAATAAACTTATAAATCGAGTCTTCAGTAGCCTGTTATTGATGGATGAAGGTGAACTTGAGGGATGTTTGGTTCCTCAGATTACAGAGATTAAGTCCTGATGACGCAGATTAATAAAGGTCTCAGCGACGCCTCAGGAGGTCTACTAAGACTCTTCATCCCTCAGCTGAGAGACTGAAAACACCCGACACCCACCTGCAGCACCAGGTCACCCGGTTACATATTAAATATTTAAAGTCTCGTCATTTCCCTGTTCAAACAAATATTTCCAGGAACTTTTCAGCCGCAGAACTTTGCATTCAGGAGGAACAGGTGGGTGTCGTTTGTCATGTGACTTTAACACAGACGAGGAAACAACAACAACAACAACAACAACGCAGAGTCACATGAGGTTGTTTGTGTTTACTGCTGAGCGACTGTGTTCTGACTGTCGAGGTTATTTATCAACGTTTCCGACCAAAAAAGTTCCAGGAACTAAGAAGAACCGCAAAGACACTCAAATTAGACCGACGATGATTCAAACATCAACACAGAAGCTTTTTTTTTTGACCAAAAACTTCCAGGAACTATTGAACCAGAGGAACTGAACTCAGGAACTATTTACTACTAAAGGTCCCGTTTGTACGTTCCTGTTTGCAGTGAGTTAAAAAAAAACAAACCTCCACATTTGTCGACTTTATCTGTCACCAGAGTCGATCATCTGCTGAGTGTTTCCTGGTTATTTATCAGCCTTTTCAACCAAAAAAGTTCCAGGAACTATAAAACTAAACTGAGGAACTATATGTTTATGTCTGTCCACTGAAGAGCCACAAAAACACTCAAATTAGACCGATGATGATGGATTAAAAATCAACACAGAAACTCTTTTTTTGACCAAAAAGTTCCAGGAACTATTGAACCAGAGGAACTAAACTCAGGAACTATTTATTATTAAAGGTAGTAGTAGTTTCCTGTTTGCAGCGGGTTAAAAAAAAAAAAGACTTAATATGTCGCCAGAGTCGATCATCTGCTGAGTTCGAAGCTTATTTATCAGCCACAAAAAGTTCCAGAAATGATGAAACTAAAAGGAAGTAAAGTCACAAACTGAAAAGTGTCTTTTGTGTGTTTCTGAAGAAGCGTGTCGATCAGACTGATGATGGATTAAAAGCCACAGCAGCGTTTAAAACATTAAAACACACAGAAGACTCTTTTAAACCAAAACGTTCCAGGAACTATTGAACCAGAGGAACTGAACTCAAACAAAAGCCTCCTTTGAACATTTACTGTTTGCATCTGAACCTTCAGATCATGCAAATGAAAGTAGAACATAAAGTTTTCTCCCCGTCGTTGAAAGAAGCTTCAGATAAACTTTTTTAAATATATTTCCAGCGTTACTGTTGAAGGTTCGTGTGTCGGTGACTCACAGTGAAGTAGAAGGGATGTGCATGCTGGCCCAGTTTCTTCAGCAGCCTCTCCTGCAGCCGGCTGTTGGGTTTCCGCTCCTCGGGCACCGGAGGGAAGGCCTGAAGAGAGACAAGATCAACACACTGACGCTGGTTTCATCTGGTCTGACTCAGACCTCAGTCTGGGTCCACATATTTATGGGTGAATATTTATTTTTTTTTTCCCTTCACATGGAGACGAAATGTTCTTAAAAAGCATCAACAGGAACATAAACTGAGCTGCTGTGACACTAAATGACCAGATGATGGCGCCTGCACCTTTAAACCTGATTAAAAACAATTAAAAACACCAACGATGAGACGCTGCAGCGTAACTATAAATATCTACTGATCTTATTTAAATAATTAATAATAATTAATGAAACTAACTCAACAGTGTCTTTATTTACTGCTCACAGCTCAGGTTTACCTGGAAGGTGGAGATGTACAGATCCTTCCTGAAAGACAAACCCAGCACGTCCAGGTCCTCACGGCCATATCGAAACGCACAGGTGAGGGTGACGAAGACTGCAGGGAGGAAGAGGAAGAGGAGGAGGAACAGGTGAGTAGACTGAGTGAATGTTACCTGTGTTTTATACATTTAAAGAAGAAGAATCGAGTTTTTATTGTGTTTTTTTTTTTTTAAGGATCAGTGTGAAGGATTTACAGGTCCTCTCTAGAGTGTTTGGTTTGTCCGTTCTAGGCCACCGTAGCAACATGGCGGCCTCCGTAGATATAAAGGCTCATTCTAAGGTAACGAAAACACAACGATTCTTATTTTCAGATGATTATAAACTAATTAAAATAAACTTATGAACGTTCTGCTGGACGCCACTAAATTCTACAAACTGCACCTTTAAGTGTAGCTGGTGGAAAACGTTTGGTCTGAAGATTCCTGCACATTGTCTTTATTTTATTAACGTCTTTACTAAAGTGAATATAAGTGATCGACGTTTTCAAACCTGCTGCACGTAGAAAAAGTGAGATTTGAAGGAAAAGTCTGGTGATGTTCTGTAATTTTATTATTGTCAATAAATCCCAAAAAAAACACCAACGATGAACTGATCTTTCTTCTGCTGAGTTTAACTTTGCCTTTAAGTTTTAATATTTTAATATAACATAACATTACTCAACGCTCCGGCTTCCTGTCGGGTCATGTGCTCAGATCCTGGTAGTAAAATTTAAATTTCTACTTTTTACTCATAGAATTATGATTTTTATATTAAACTTTTTCTTGTACAATAATGACTCAGTTGTAAAGTTACAAAAATAACAAAATCATATTAAACAATTACTTCTTCAAAGTCAGTCAGATATTTTATACTTTTCTCATCTAATGGTGGTTAAAACCACAGTAATAAACTGTAAATTACACTGTAAATTACTCTATTTTCAGGTGATTATAAACTAATTAAAACATACTTATGAATATATTATTCTATTTCTGCCAAGTCTGATCTGCTAGATGCCACTAAATTCTACAAACTGCTCCTTTAAATGTTTCTTCACCTCATTTAAAACGCTGACTCAACTCTGTGTTTAAGAAGGTGCTGCGCTAATAACATTTCCTTTCTTGGAACTGAATTTAAGTTTAACTGAACAGGAAAAGTTGAGAGAGATGAAGAACAGCTGATAAACTGGTAGAAGAAGAATCGTTTCTAAAATATTTAAAAGCTTTAAATCTGTTTGTTACAGACTTGTTTGAACATCAGAACTGTGTTTGTGTTGAGTGTAATTCAAAGAGTTTTACAGATGACTGACAGATAAAACTTGATAAAACAGACAAATAAAATAGATAAGAGGGAATAAAACATTATAAACCATAAATAGATTGACTAAAGCTTTAAAACAGCTGAGCGTCGGGTCTCGGAGGACCTGACGGGTCGTGTTGAGAGTTCAGGAGGAAGTTGTTTTACCTTTCCTGTCCTTCAGATACTCGGGGTCGACCAGGATCACTCCATCTGTCAGCAGGAAGGAAGGAAGGAAGGAAGGAAAACAAACCGCAGCGTCACCACAGTTCGTTCACTCGCTGAAGGTTTTAAAACTCTGCAGGTGGATTTCACCTGCTCGGGAACTTTTATTTACACGTTATGTCACATTTTAGTTAAACTTTACACTAAAACCACCACATGACTGCAGTTTTCATGTTTTATGCAACATGTAAAAAATGTTACAACAGCTGAAGATTTTATTTTGAAAGTTCATAAAAAAGTTTGTTTAAGTTTGATGATATTTTACTTTCAGTCCTGCAGTTCTTTAACCTTTCCAGGACTTTCATAAGTTTAAGAAACTCAAAAAAGCTGATAAAATATTAAAATACAAACCTCCAGATGTGCTGACTCACCTACTGGATCCACGTGGTCCAGATGATCCACAAAGTCTCTCTTTCCCAGATAAACTGTCACCTGCACAGAACGACCGCAGCGTTAGAAACACACCTGATGCTACGTTAATATTCATCATCGTCATCATCGTCATGCTGCAAGTCAGCAGTAAATTACATCTCTGACGGTCACATGACCTCCTCTCATATCAGTCAAAGTGTTTATTCTGCTGCTCTGACGACGCCGACTGCAACCCGACGCTCGTCTCTCGTTCAGATAAACGTCAGACTCACTTTCACGTAAAAGCTTCGAGCCGACCGACCTCACGCGAGAACGTTTTCCTGTTTTTAACCTAAAACTTTTCTCTGTGAGATTTGTCTGAACTCGTAGTAAATCTCTGGTTTCAGCCTGATGAACGTCACCTGCTCATGAGGAGTTTCTTTCAAAATAAAGTTCCCAAAGAGTGTAAAGGGTTTCTGCAGGTTTCATCGAGTTACATTTTAAACTTTTTAAAACAATTTTAATATCACATAAAATGCAATTTAATACATATTTCACAGTAAAAGTATGAAAGATATCAATAAAAACCATTAGTGATGATGCCGAGTGTCATGTGAAATAATTTATTTTAATGTATTTCACATTTTTGTCATTACGTCCTCACAATATATAATATTCAATCCCAATAATATAACTAATAAATCATAAGCTGGAAAGAGAAAGACTGGATAGATTAATTAACCAATTAAAAAACACATTTTATAACAAACATTAAGGTTTTAGACCTTTATGAAGGACATTTAAGACTTTTATATACCTTTTTTTTTAATATAATGATATTTTAAGACTTTTGTTACAGACTGACTCACCTTACAGTTGGGGCTCGACTTCTTGAAAACTCTGAGAGGTTTGGAAAGAGGAAGAGGAGGAAGAGAGAAGAGCAAAGAGGAAGAAAAACAAGACACTTGTGTGAGTTGGAATAATTAGAATAAAACACTGTGACAACGTTTCAAACATAAAGACTGAAAACCTTTTTTCTTCTTTTTAACAGAATATTTATTGATAATAACTTGAGGAAACGTCTGAGTTTCAAACGAGGCCACGTTGATTTCACCACGGCAGGAAGCTGACAGCAGGGGAAGTGGTTTAAGAGAAAAACTGGTTCTATATGACCCGAGTTATTATAGGACGTCACCGCAGAGCTTTAATGAGGGCAGCTGGAGGCTTCAGTCCATCCTGTTGTTCTCAAACACACACACACACACACACACACACACACACACACACACACACACACACACACACACACACACACACACACACACACACACACACACACACACACACACACCCATCCACTCTGAGGTTGGTTTTATTTATTTGGTTAAAAACTGCTCAGAAAAACAGTGAATTTACAACATGTATATGAGCTGCATTAACCTGGAAAGACTGGTGAGTGAAGCATATTTTACCAGTATCTGACTGGTTGGTTGGTGGCTGCTGGTAATTTTCAGATGTTCCACTTTGAGTTTCACCTTTTCAGCTTTTGAATTTCACGAGAAATGCAAGAAAAAAAAAACTAAACTGCATCATAAAGCGGAACAACAACTAATAATAACGAGCAGAAAAGCTTCATCACTCAATGAAAATAAAAAAATATGCATATAAAATATATCCTGCAACTGTGAAAACAATGATGAGACGATATTTTATTCTTATATTTGTATCAGGCAGCGTTGCATTATGGGTTGTTTTTAGCCGTAAAGTTGCTAAGCTAGCAAGTTTCTTCACATCTGTTTATGCTGCATTCAGGTTAGCGTGTCAGACTGCTGTAGAGCTGCAACTAACAATTAAAGCAAAACAACAACTAATAACAACGAGCAGAAAAGCTTCTAAACTAAACTAACGTCGATCATTTCAATCATGTTCAAGTCGTCCTGCAACTGTGAAAAAACAACGATGAGACGATATTTTATTATTATATTTATATCTGTGTCAGGCAGTGTTGCATTCTGGGTTGTTTTTAGCCTTAATGATGCAAATCAATAAGTGGCAACACTTTATTTCACAGGTTCCCTAATTTTGTACTAATTTTTTGAGTAATTTACAGGTATTTTACAGCGTATTTTTCATACAAATTATAAGAAAAAGCTGGAAAAAGTAGCGAGTTGCTTTAGTTGGTAGATGTTGACAAAAACTGACAGAAATGCTTCATTTTCAGTGTAGTTTTGTTGACAAACGTAACGTCAGCATATTAGTTTTCTTTGTAATGTGTTTGTGCAGTTTACAGGAAATGAGCTTGTTATAGAATTCTTAAGAAACAACCTAATATGCTAATATGAAGACTGACATAAAACTACACACTGAAGTATTTTATGTCAGTTAAAGAAAAGTTGTTTCTTATAGCGAGTTTCTTCATGTCGGTCTGCTGTCGAGCTGCAACTAACTAATTACTTCCATTATCAATCAATCTGCTCGTTATTTTCTCCGTTAATCGATTAGTTGTTTGGTCTTTAAAAATGTCAGAAACTCTTCAGTTTACTGTCAGAGGATTAAAACCAGAAAATATTCACATTTAAGACGCTTGAATCAAAAAATCGACTCAAAACGATGAATTGATTATTAAAATAGTTGCAGTTTAATTTGTTTGTCGATCGATTAATCGACTAATCGCTGGAGCTCTGGTCATGTGACATCATAACACTTTATCCAGACTTCGGCTGATGTGAGGCGTCGGATACATCTGCGCTTTCAGAGAAGCCGAAGTCTCCGAGTCGCCATGACGACCTGGAAGTCGAACACGTCTTGTGTGTAAATTCACGTCTTTATTGGAGAAACACGGCGAGAACTGAACCGTCTGTCAAACAGCAGAAGAAGAATCACTGTGGGATTTACGCTCTGCTTTAATGGGAGGATGAGGATGCTCTTCTTCTTCTTCTTCTTCTTCTTCTTCTTCTTCCTGGATTGGAGCGTCCAAAGTGTTTTTCCCAAAAAAAAACAAAGCAGCTGTTGGAAAAGAGGAGTCGTCTTATAAATACTTTGGGTCACATCACTCACAGTAGCCGCACGACCGGCGGGACCATCATGCACATGTGAACAGTCACTTCCTCCGACTACTGACGCTGCAACACACAAACAGGAAGTAACAACTCCAGCAGCGTTGCCTCCTCCTCACAGCTTTTTAAGTCGAAGCAGTTAAAAAAAAAAAAAAAAAAAAAGGCCGTTCAAGGAAGAAGTCAAACATGTGAGCTGATCAGGGGCAGAGCTGGAGCCGTAAAGTGTTTACAGCAGGGCAGCAGCTCCTGCTGACGGCTGCTTCCTGTCACAGACGCTCAACGTTTCCACACCGGCGTTATATTTAGATCACTTCAAAAAAAAAAGAAAGCGCCAATTAAAACTGATTTACAGGTTTTTTGTCGTGGCGCCATTTTGGTGTTTTGTTCATCGCTGTGGTGTTTATAAGCTGCAGAAACGACTCCTCCCAAAAAAAAAAAAAAAAAAAAATTTACAAAAATAAAAGACTTCATGATGAGCAGCAGGAAACACGGCGACTCATCTGTAGACAAGCTGGTTGTTTAATACTCACATCTGTGTCATTATTGATCATTTCCTTCATCGTTTACTTTATCAAAACACAAGAAAACAGTGAGAAACGTCCGTCACCGTTTCCAAGGTGACGTCTCGTTTTGTCAGAGCTTCAGTCTAAAAGCACAAAGATATTCAAGTTATAAATATATAAATATTAAGAGAAGCTGGATGCAGATCATATTTGGTGTTTTTGTTTGAGTTGCAGAATAATTTTCTTTATTTCATTTAATTTTACTCTCAATTTCCAGTTCAGTCATGTGCATTTTTATTTATTTTATCCAAAATCTTCTTGTGTTTTTGTTTAAATGCGACACTTTACAGCCACTGCTGAGTGTTAATATTTAACATAATGATTATGGAGCAGATTTATTCTGATATTTACAGAAACTACTTTATATTTAAAAGATTAAAGATTCCTGCTGTCAGTAACTGGAGCTCATTCAGCCGTTAAAGAGTCAACAGGTTGTAAAATATTATTATTTTAACTTATTTTGTCTGTTTGCTGCTATTTTTTCATGATCAGCAGTTTCCATCCAAACCAGCGTCAGTCTGATCGCTTCCTTAAATACAGAGAACGCAGAAGTTTAATGTCACGTTTTAAAAGGTCACAACATCTTTTAATCACGATACTGAAGTGACTTTATTACGGGAAACTCATCAGAAATACTTTGTTTTTTAACATATTTATGTTATAAAACAAATATCAGCCAACATATATATATATTTTTTAATTCTCAAATATCAATATTGCCCTAAAAAACAGCAACATCAGTAGAAACAGGATGAAACTCTGACATTTCACAGTAAAAACCTTTTAAATAACACATATGATGCAATTTAATGCTTTTTTTCAGTCATATCTGTCACAAAATGACCTAAAATGATTTATTAATTATTTAAAGTCCATGAATTTATTGATTTTTACATCATAATGTCGTCCCAGCTTTAGATAACAATAATTATTGAGTAATATCATGAATCAATAAACATGACCTGAACCTCGAGACGCAGTAGAAAACGGATGAATTAACAAATAATAATTGATTGTTTTGAACTCTTAACTGGTTTATTGTGAGTGGATGACCTTCATTAGTTGTTCAACCAGCTTCCTGCAGCAGAATCCACAGTCAGACTGGTCGAACTGGTAGTTTATAGACGTAAGACGTCTCCCAACAGCCACAAACTCAGATGTATTAAACACCTACCACACCTAAACTACACTATGTTTTTTAAAGACCTGCAGATTCCCTGAAGAAGGTGATCGTTGGTTCCAACATTCATCAATCAAACAATCATTTTCATTAATCTGATTAATCGCTCGGTCTGTAAACTGGTCACATTCTCCTAAAGCCAGAGGTGAAACAGTTCAAAACCTAAAAGGATTCAAGTTTAAAGTGATATAAAAACAGAAAAACCAGCACTAAGGAACATTTTCACTGATGCAAATCAATATGTGGCGACATTTTATACTAATTTCCTGGAAATTTTTGAGTAATTTGCAGGTATTTTACAGCGTATTTTTGATACAAACTATAAGAAAAAACTGTAAAAAGTAGCAAGTTGCTTTAGTTGGTAGGAACCTTCTCATCATTGGTTCGTATGTTGATGTTCTTTCAAAATGTCTTAATAAAGTTTAACTGACAGAAAACACTTCTTTCAGTGTGTGACAAACATAACTAACATATTAGGCCTTTTATTTCTTTGTAAGGGTTATGTAATTTGGTTGTACAGTATAATAATAATAATAATAATAATAATAATGATCTGCCAGCTGTTTTCCTGATTAATCGCTCGGTCTGTAAAATGGTCACATTCTCCTAAAACCCGACGTGACGTCTTCAAATATTTTATTTTGTCCAACAAACAGTTAAAAACCCAAAAGGATTCAAGTTTAAAATGATATAAAAACAGAAAAACCAGCAAAATCACACTTGAGAACATTTTCACTGAAAAATTGGTCATTTCCAGTTTTGGTACAAATCAATATGTGGCAACATTTAATTTTTGAGTAATTTGCAGGTATTTTACGGCGTATTTTTGGTACAAATTATAAGAAAAAACTGTAAGTAAGTAGCAATTTGCTTTAGTTGGTAGATGTTGACAATTCTTTAACTGACAGAAAAGCATTTTCAGTGTAGTTTTGAGTAACAAACATAACGTCAGCATATTAGTTTTCTTTGTAATGTGTTTGTGCAGTTTACAGGAAATGAGCTTGTTATAGAATTCTTAAGAAACAACCTAATATGCTAATATGAAGTTTGACATAAAACTACACACTGAAGTATTTCATGTCAGTTAAAGAAAAAAAAAACGGAACCAACTTCACACTTTGTGTACTGAACTGCAGCACCTTCTGTGTAAAAAGGAAACCAGTAGAAGATTAGAGGAGGTGTAAAGTCAAGTGTTACCCACAGTGTCAGAGAGTTTAAAAGAGTTTGAAGTGAGCGGATGAGTCAGGATGTGAAGCGATGGGACCGATCCAAACACAGTACGCAGAAATGTGCCGCTCTGTTTAATGTCTGACTCCTGGCGTGAGCATCAGATGTTTATCTCTGCACAAACAGCGGCGGCGGCGGCCCGACGGCCTCCTTTAGATCCACTTCCCCTCCTCCGTGAGTGTGATGTGAGGTCGGACCAGGCTGTCGTGGGAAGAAAAAAGCTCCACAAGAAAAACAGCCAGCCGCATGTGAAAAAACGCCGCATTGACGACGCTCCGCTGGCTGCTTCCATAAAAACTTTCCAGCCGGATAAACGCCTGCGAGCGGCGAGCGGCGAGCGGCGGATGATCCACCTGCAACAGGACGGTCTGCAGGGACGAAGAGCTCACATAAACAACGTGAGGAAAGTCCCGTCCCCCCCCCCCGTGACTGCAGACTGCGTCACCTGCACCTGAACTGATGCTGAGACTTCGTGTCTGGACAAGAACCAGTAACCGATGGTAACGATCCAATGTTATGACACGTTGTTTTTCTGCAGATTAATCCTTCATTTATTCATTCTTTAATTAATTATAATAGTTTAATGGAGAGATTTATCCTCTATTAATGGTATAAAAGTGATCTGATGGTTGGAAATACAGGAAAATATCAACTTTAGAGTGTTTTTAAAGCTGTTTGTCATCATTGATGCATTAAACGATGTAAATGAATCTAAAGCTGAAACAAATAGTCCATTAAATGATTAATATGATATTTGATTGTTTGTTTTAATCATCTTTTAAGCTTGAGTTTGGTTGTTTTGGTTCAAAATGTGAATATTTGCTGTCAACAGAGTTCACTCTGATAAAGACTCTTTAACTTCTGCACTGGTGAAGCGTTAATTCTCCTTTTTTATGAACATCGATCGTCTCTCCGACAACAGGAGCGTCTGACGAACTGCTGCAACATCTGGAACCATCGAGTATCATTTTCTACAGAAAAAAATACCAAAATCCTCTGATTTCAGCTTCTTAAACGTGAACATTTTCTGGTTTCTTTCGTCGCTCTGACAGTAAACTGAAGATCTTTGAGTTGTGGATGAAACGAGACGTCGTCTTCAGCTTTGGGAAACATTTTATAGACAAACTGACCAATCGATTGATCGAGAACATAATCATCAGTTGCAGCAACAAACACAATAAATATAAATTAGACTTATAATCAGACCATTTTAAACTCTATAAAACAACATGTCTGGGGACACGATGGATCCGATATGAAGTATAAACTATAATATATATAAACTTCCTGTTTAACTGGTCTACAGTAGAGATGTGACAGCAGGGCGCTCTGACTGGTGACTGAAGCAAATCCAGCAGCTTCTTACATATTTTACCAGCATTTAACTGGTGGCTGATTGAATGCATCCTGTGTGACAGTTTATCTATATATATATAATATATATATGATATCATCAACCACTTCCAGTTCTGTCGTTTCCAGAGGACACTGAACACATCTTCACCTTCATCAGCAGTTTGATTTTGTTTATAATAAATAAGAATAAGCAGTGAAGCACTTCCTGTTCCAGCTCTGACCATGACTTTCTATATGAACATTAAGTGTTAGCAGCAGAAATCAATCAATCAATCAATCAGTTTTATCAGGGAACATGTGAACTTGAAGAGACACTGAGCTGCGTTTAAAGTCAACAAGCTGCTTTTATTGAGTTTTAACTGGTTTTGATACTTCAGTGAATAAAGTTCTCACATCTAATGATGTTAACACTGTTTACTGTTGATATTTTTACCCATGAACACTTGGTTCTGTCACGGGTCAGAGAGCAGGAGACGTCGGGTCAGTTTTCATCAGTTATTGATTAACGAGCAGCTCGACTCAGAAACAGAGACTCTGCTTCCTTCACGCTCTTCGCCGGACTGGTTCCTCATCGTGTTTCCTCTGCAGCGGTTCACATGTGTCGACTCGCCGCCCACAAAACTATTGGTGACATCTCTGCAGATCAGCTTCACCGTCGCTCAAACGGTTAAAATAATCCTCCAGTCATCAGCTGCTCAACAGGAACATAATCTGGCTTTTATTTTGGCGGTTTTGTCCTGTAAGTCAGCCGGCTGTGAATCTACAGAAACCATCAGTTATATTAAAATAAAGTAAATACTGTGGAAGCAGGAACTCAATCAGTCTGATGGTTTTCATCTGATATTCTGAACTGGGTTTAATGGTTAAACTGGTCATGTAATGATTTGAGGGAAACGTCTAATCGAGAGTTTATTATAAATGTTTCTACGAGCTGCAACGATCAACAGAGAAATGAATCACCAACTATTTTAATAACTGATCAATCGTCTGACGTCATTTTTTTAAGTTAAAAATGTCAAAATTCTCTAATTACAGCGTCTGAAACGTGAAGATTTAACAGTAAACTGAACCAAACGCAGTTGAAGATATTGTTGATTTTCTTTAACATGAATATAAGATACAAGTTAGACGTCAGATGTAATTATGTCAAAGTTTCCTCTTAAACTGTCATTAATATTAATTTTAAACGTTTTTAAAGCTTTGATTTGTTTATTTTCTGTCATGTTTGTGATGTTTATATGTATTACTTCTGTCTTTTTGTTATTTTCATGTCTTGTGAAACATCTTTCAGTATAAAACGTGATGTATAAATAAAGTTTTATATTTTATCAGTAACATAATTGCAGCTTTTACTCTGAAAGTCAGTCTTCTGTCTTCTTTTTTAAGGTTTTCTTGCATTTAAAGACGTGTTTGTATCAAACTATCGTCGTCACAATAAACCTCCTGAAACACTTTTAGTGCTAAAACAGTGAAATGACTTCACACCATGAACAGATCACCTCAAAACCTCTTTAACCTTTAATAAATCAGTCTGTCTGTTAGTTTCCAGCTGATGTTAATAAAGTTAATAACTGCTGATGAAGGCAGGAGAAAACCACTATAACCACAGTGATGTTAGTAAAACCAGTAAAGCGTTTCCAGCAGATACTGTGAAACCTTCTGGCTGCCTCTGATCCTCCGTCTCCATGGATACGGAGGTTTTTCCCAACATGTCGCGCTGCAACTGCTGATTAATCGATACATAAATGTGAAAACTGTGATTCACGGTGATCAAGAAGTTGAAGATATTCAGTTAATTATCACAGACGACGAAGATAAAGCAGCTGATCAATCAGCTGATCGATCAGCTGATCACTGAGCGTTGTTGTTGTTCTGCAGTGAACGCCGGTTACTGTTCCTGTGTTTGTTTTGGTTTTCCCTCCTTGTCATGTGACGCGTCGCGTTCTCTCGACCAATCACGGGCCGGCATGGCAGCGTTTCCAGGAACACCTGAAAGTACCTGGAACGTCCTGAGCGGTACCCAAATTTATTTCCAGGAACCGGGAGAGCAGAGAGCCGACCCTGTCACATGACCGCTGTTTGTTCAACTCTTTCATCACTTTCTAAGCTTTCATGTCGTTTGTTTGTTTACATGTTTATTCATTTCCAGTCGTGTTTGTTTCCATGTGAACGACATAAATCTGACGTTGACGCTGTCAGTTCTGGTTTGGACTCGTCTCTGACTGCTGTTTGCTGCTCAACAGGAAGTGAGAACTGGTGTTCTCCATCAGAGGAGAACAGCGAGTCTGGACACGAGCTGGAAGCTGCCAGAGAGCTTCATCAATTAATCAATTAGTCCAATAACGACGTCATCAAACGTCTTGAACTCAAATATATTCAGTTTACTGTCACATTAAAGAAGCTGCAATCAGAGAATTTGCACATTTTTCTCTTAAAGAAGATTATTGAAATCGTTGGGAACTGATTGATTGATCGGATCTGATTGGAGCTGCAACAATCACTCCGTTAATTAATCTGACAGACAGCTTCTTCTTCTGGTGTCTTTAGTCTTTCTGACAGTAAACTGAATATTTTTGGACTTTATTTTGGTCAACTAATAATAAAATAACCGACAGATGAATCAATAATGAAACTGATCGTTAGTGGCGTCATTAGATGATTCTTTGTCTCCATTAATTGATCTGTTATTAATATAAAAACATTCATTATAATCAGCTTTAAGTTCAAGTGTGTGAACAGTGAGACGTGATGCGTTACGACAAACAGGAAGTGTCAGCGTCCAGCGATCGATACGCCGATGATCACACACATCATCTGATATCATCAGCTGATCGCTCGCCGCCGCCGCCGCTGCTGCAGCCTATAGAAGCCACATATCAGCTGTTTTCTTCCACAGTCGTCACCGCTCCGCTCGTATGACGTTTGTCTTTTCCTCCTGCTCGTCCCCCCCCCCCTCCTCCTCCCCCCAGTTTCCCACCTGTTTCCTAACAGGAAGTAACTGGGAGTCGAGTGTGGAAAGAGAGAGAGAGAGAGAGAGAGAGAGAGAGAGAGAGAGAGAGAGAGAGAGAGAGAGAGAGAGAGAGAGAGAGAGACGCAGGAAAGTTTAAAGTGGACGGAGCTCCGACTCTTGAATCACAGCGATCGTGTTACGGATGATGTTACAGGATCGTTATTAATGTAAAGTTAAAGCAGCCAATCATCGACCACATAAAGAGGAAACGCGTTCAGGTATTTACATGAATTCAAAGCAGCTGAAGAAGTGCATGAAACCAGTAAACAAAGGAGGCGTTTGTGCACCTATAAGCCTCCTCTTTTTTTTTTTTGTCTCCACAACAAACAAGCAGGAAGTGGATGTAAACACTGTCAGATTAAAAGCTGGAGGAGTCAGCACTTTAACCTCACAGTCATCGTTTTATTAAAACTCTGACGTGTGTCAGATTATAACAACAACAACAACAACGTCAGGAGCTGGAAGTGTTTGTGTTTAGTCTGAAAACAGGGTCTCTAATACTGATCAGGATCTGCAGATTAAGACAAAAAAAAAAAAAACACGGAGAGGAAAAGCCGATATCGACCCGGTTAGCAGCCGGAGTAAACACACACGCTTTAAGAAACCTGGAAATCTATCTGTCACATGTTCATTTATCCACTGTGAGATGTTCCTAATATATATACATACATTATATATATATATATATATATATATATATATATATATATATATATATATATATATATATATATATACACATATATATATATATATATATATATATATACATATATATATATATATATATATACACACAGTAAACGACCAGTATAACCGTCGTTATCATCTAGTGTGAATTTACTCATTTATCTGCTTTTTTAAATATTAATTTAACTGTTAACAAGCAGCAGATGCAAAGTTTTTGCTCTCCAGAAATCAATTTAAGCTGTTTTATCTGGAAAAAAATCATTAATTTCCAAAATATGAGCTGCATTTAAAGTCATTTCCTGACAACTGTTTTTTATATTTAACTGTATTTGATGTTATTTCTTAAACAAAACTGCAATAAACTGCACAGATCGCTGCCAGCTCGTTTAATTTGATATTTTAGCGCTAATAGAAGGTTTTCAGGCAACGTTATTATCGTGATTGTACCGTTTATCGCGATATTTTTGAGTGTTTTTTTGTTGTTTTTTTTTTTTTACCGATAATCGTTGCGTGTAAACGTGAAACCGGCACATCCCGAGAGTCAACACGCATCTTTCATCTGTCACAAACAAACCGAGTCAGAGGCGTTTCCACTGTTTACCTGCTGTTAAAAACAAATAACATACATCCAGAGCAAAGTCCCCTCAGATAATATTTCAACTAAAACAGACCTTCAGACTCCTCTAAATACATTTACAGCTGATTAGCATGAGCCTGCAGTTCCCCACATACCCGAAATCAAGCCTGTACTGGGAGCAGGCTAACACCAGTAAGCGGGGAGATGCACCAAACTCCATTGTAAAATACCTTAATTTTAAACTTTCCTTGTGTTGTAAACAATATAAAACACAGCTATGCACATTTTATGAATCTTTCCAGTCTTCCTTTACAATCGGCATCGATATCATCCAACCAAGCAGGACTTTAACTCGATAAAACCTCCCGTTTAGCTGAAGACTTCTCCGGGTCGATGCCGCCCACTACGGCCGTATTTTTGCTGGAAAAGCACCGTGGGGATTCCTGCCCACAACGCTATAACGTATTTTATATTAACATAAAAACAGCTGCATGTGTGTTGTGTATGCTGTGCTAAATATGCGCTGCTAATACTCTGTAAAATGTTTAGTTTTTAGTGAAATCGGTGCGTTAAGCGAAGGGACGAGATTTGACTGATTTGTGAGCGGAGGCTGGAGCAGCGTCCCGTCGGTTAGCTAACCCCACCCTGCCGTGCTAACTCTGCCTCCTCCGGACGAGGGCATCGTCTTTTTAAAAAAAAAAAAAAAAAAAAAAGCACAAACATCGGGGAAACATTCAACGCTATCTGTGTCGGGTTTTCCTCACAAGGCAGCTAAATGCTCCCTGCACAGGCTGAGAAAGCCTCCTTCCCCCCCCCACCTCTCTCTCTCTCCCCGCTCCCCTCTCTCCCCGCCGCCCGGGCCAGCAGCGGCTCGGCTCGGCTAGCAAAGTGCGTGAGAGCGGATGCTAACTAGCTGCTAGCTGCTCCGGGGCTGGTCGTCCTACCTGGTGCCCGCCTTGTCCCCCATCTCCTCGGCAGGCGGACGACAGGAAGATCCCGACAAAATGAGCCCGGACTCGGTGGTGTCTCGACTTCGGAAAATGTGTTTCTTCAAGCAGCTCCGTTCATCCGTCCATCCACATCGGCTCAACGCTAACTAGTTAGTATGCTAATTTAATTTAGCGCCGCCTCGGCTCCTCTGGCTTCCGCAAAGGCAGGATCTGTTGTTTGTGTGTGTGCGTGTGTGTGTGTGCGTGTGTATATGTGTGTGTATATATGTGTGTGTGTATGTGTGTGTGTGCGCAGCGGCTGCAGATCACGTTGCGCAACGCAGAGTCTCCAGCAGCAACATGACAACACGAAACATTA